>NW_007250643.1:373526-374953 GCF_000164805.1 Carlito syrichta
CGGGCTCAGGCAATCCACTCACCTCAGCCTCCCAAAGGCACGGGATTACTGGCTGAGCCAAGCCCAGCTTGGATTAGGGACTGTTTATGAAGTCTATGCTGTTTTATTTATTTACTTTATGTATTTAAGTATGTATGTATGTATTTACATTTGGAATCTCACTCTTGTTGCCCAGGCTGGAGTGCAGTGGTACACTCATGGCCACCTCAGCCTTGACCTGCTGTGCTTAAGCGATCCTTCTGCCTCAGCCTTTCAAGTAGCTGGCCTGTTGCGCCCAGCTCCTATGTTGCATTTATGTAAACTGAGTCTCTGAAAGGTAAAGTAACCCCCAGTCTCAGAGCTATTCAGTGGTGGGCCCCAGCTGAAGCAGCCTCTGATCCAAGCACTTGAGCTCCTACCCTAAGAGCAAGCTGCAAAGTGCTCCAAGCCGGGATCTGGGCAATGGTGGAAGAGCCCTGAGACCTGCAACAAGAAAAACTGGGAAATTCCCTTTTCCCTTCTTTCTTTTCTTTTTTAGAGAACAGGTCTCACTATGTTGCCTAGGCTAGTCTCAAAGTCCTGAGCTCAAGCAATCCTTTTGTCTTAGCCTACCAAGGTGCTGGGATCACAGGCATGAGCCACTGTACCCAGCCCATTCTTCTTTCTTAACCTAACTAGAAAAAGGAAACACCTGAGGCCACATTGCTGCAACCAGGACTAGGCAAGTCTAAACTCCTAAGTCCTATGTCCTTCTCATCATACTATTCTATCTTTCAAAACTGAAAACTCTGCTGGGCGCAGTTGCTCAAACCTGTAATCCCAGCACTTTGGAAAGCTGAGGCAAGAGGATTGCCTAAGCTCGGGATTTTGAGACCAGCCTGGGCAACTTGGCAAGACCTCATCTCTACTATAAATCAAAATTAACCGGGCATGATGGCATGTGCCCGTGGTTCCATCTACCTGAAGGCTGAGGAGGAAGAATCACCTGAGCCCTGCAGGTCAAGGCAGCAGT
Source organism: Carlito syrichta (assembly GCF_000164805.1). Classification (NCBI taxonomy): domain Eukaryota; kingdom Metazoa; phylum Chordata; class Mammalia; order Primates; family Tarsiidae; genus Carlito; species Carlito syrichta. The sequence continues at coordinate 374,518 of NW_007250643.1, forward strand.
GGCTGTGAGCATGCCACAGCACCTCAGCTGGGGTGACAGAGTAAGGCTCCAACTCAAAAGAAACAGGAAAAAACCTGAAAACAAGGCCAGGCATGGTGACTCAAGCCTATAATCCTAGCACTTTGAGAGGCGGAGGCGAGAGGATTGTCTGAGCTCAGGAGTTCGAGATTCGCCTGGGCAACTTGATGAGACCTCATCTCCACAATAATATCAAAAATAAGCCAGGCGTGGTAGTATGCACCTATAATTCCACCAAGAGGATTGCCTGAGCCCAGCAGGTTGAGGCTGTGGTGGCTATGAGTGTGCCACTGCACTCCAGCCTCAGCAACTAAAAAAAAAAACCAGACAAACCTGAAAACAGTTCTAGTAAATGAACTTATTATTATTTTTTTTTTTTTGAGTTGGAGTCTTACTCTGTCTCCCAGACTGGAGTGCA
>NW_007250643.1:375075-393978 GCF_000164805.1 Carlito syrichta
TATTGTAGAGATGAGGTCTCACCAAGTTGCCCAGGAGGGTCTCAAACCTGCGGGCTCAGGCAATCCACTCACCTCAGCCTCCCAAAGCACGGGATTACAGGCTAGCCACTGGGCCCGGTTTAATGAACTCATTCTTAGGCCAGACTCATAGTGAGTTAGAGATGAAAGGGACTGTAACCCAGCTCCTCCCCACCTTAATTTCCAATAGAAACAGATCACATTAGCATCTAATTGTAAAAAATGTCAAGTCTACCTAGAAATGACGGCAGACATTTTGAAGAGATTCTATAGGAGCAGGAGTATCACAGATCAAGGTGGTTGCTTAAAGCATTTGGTCAAGGTTACGGGAGCCAGAGGCTGTAGATGAGGAAGCAGAAACACTAGACCCCTAAGAAAACAGCTCAGGATATTCACGGAGATCCCTGGGGGAACCATACAAAATGTTCAGGATCTAATCAGATGTTGAACTAAAGAAAAAATAGGGCCGGGCTCGGTGGCTCAGCCTGTAATCCCAGCGCTTTGGGAGGCTGAGGTGAGTGGATTGCCTGAGCCAGGGGGTTCGAAACCCGCCTGGGCAACTTGACGAGCCCTCATCTCTACAATAAATAAAAAATTAGCCAGGTGTGGTAGCGTGCGCCTGTAGTTCCAGCTACTTGGAAGGCTGAGGCAGAAGGATCGTCGGAGCCCAGCAGGTTGAGGCTGCAGTGGCCAGGAGCAACCTTAGAAGAAATAAAAATAATAAACAGATGCTGAAATAGTAATCTTACATCCTACTTGCATGAAAATACTTTTATTGGCCAGTTTTATATTAATATGAGGTTTTGTGTCTCTTGAAGGTATTTAAAGTATCCAAGAGAATTTGATATATTTATATTTGCCCAGGCTGGAGTGCGGTGGCATGACCATGGCTCACTGCAGCCTCAAACTACTGGGCTCAAGTGATTCTCCCATCTCAGCTTCCCAAATAACTGGGACTACAGGCATGCACCACCACGCCCTGCTAATTTTTGGGGGGGGATAGAGACAGGATCTTACTATGTTGCCCAAGCTGGTATTGAACTCCCAGACTCAAGCAAATCTCCCTCTTCTGCCTCCTGAAGTGGTGGGATTACAGGCGTGAGCTACTGCGTCTAGCCATATGTACTAGTCATTAGGTGGAAGTGGATCATCATAAAAGTCTTCATCCTTATCATCTTCTCTTTGAGTAGAAGGTGGAGGAGGAGGGAGAGGAAGCGTTGGTTTTGAGTGGCAGAGGTGGAAGAAGGGGAGGCAGAGAGGCAGAGGCAGGCATGCTCCGTGTAACTTTTATTGAGAAAATATCTTCATACAAGTGGACCGGTGCCGCTCCTGACAAGAGTTCAGATGGAAGCAGGAAGAGGAAGGGTGACTGGAAGTAACCCAGTACCCAATTAAACCTGTTGCTCAAGGAGCGACTGTAAAATTATCAGTTCCCTGTTCCAAAGCCCCTCTGACATTAAGAAATACATACTTTTCTCCCCCCAAAATGTAAAAACGAAGAAAAGGACTGGGCATGGTGGCTCACGCCTATAACCCCAGCACTTTGAGAGGCAGAGGCAGGATTGCCTGAGCCCAGGAGTTCAAGATCAGCCGGTTAACATAAGGAAACTTCATCTCTACAAAAAAAAAAAAATAGCTGGGTGTGGTGGTTGTGCCTGTAGTCCCAGTACTTTGGAGGCTGACACAGAGGATCCTTGAACCCAGGAGTTGGAGATTATAGTAAGCCATGACTGTGCCACTGCACTCTAGCCTGGGCAACAGAGTGAGACTATCTCTTCAAAAAAAAAGTAAAACTAAAAAACAACAACAAAATGCATATCCTTAGGAACACATAAGGAATTCCAGAACAACTGAGGAGAACAAGAGATGGGATGCAGAGTTTAGGGGACGACACCCCCAGTAACCTGCATGGAGAGGTCTACCACATGGGTGGGCCTTGCACTTGGGAGGGCGGAGGCAAACCCAGAGGTCAAAAGGAAACTAAGACTCAAGTTTTTTTTTCTTACTTGGAATCTCACTCTGTCGTGAAGCCTGAAGTGCAGTGGCACATTCACGGTCACTGTAGTCTCGGCCTGCTGGGCTCAGGCAATCCTCCACCTTGGCCTTCCAAGTAGCTGGAACTACAGATGTGAGTTACAATGTCCAGCTAATTTTTTGATTTATTGTAGGGATGGGGTCTTGCCAAGTTGCCCAGGCTGTCCTCACCCCTGGACTCAGGCAATCCTCTCACCTCCATCTCCCAAGGTGTTGAGATTACAGGTGTGAGCCACCAAGCCCAGCTGAAAACTCAGGTTTAAAACTGTGGATGAGCCAGGCTCGGTGGCTCAGCCTGTAATCCCGCGCCTTTGGGAGGCTGAGGTGAGTGGATTGCCTGAGCCCGCAGGTTCGAGACCCGCCTGGGCAGTGAGACCTCATCTCTACAATAAATCAAAAAATCAGCCGGGCGTGGTAGCGTGCGCCTGTAGTTCCAGCTACTCGGAAGGCTGAGGCAGAAGGATCGCCGGAGCCCAGCAGGTCGAGGCTGCGGTGGCCGGGAGCGGCCACTGCACTCCAGTCTGGGCGACAGTGAGACTCCAACTCAAAACAAACAAACAAACAAACAAACAAAAAACTGTGGATGGGAGGCTATAAAAATGAGTGTGTCCACTCCCTTATTTATCATCTGTTCTTAAAATCCTGCTGAACAGATAATAAGGAAATGAATTACAAAGACAAGGAAATGACTGCAGCAGAGTGACTTGTCAGGCTTGGCAGTGAGAAGGACAGGCCAGTGATAAATGACTTGGACAGGGGAAAGCTGGCTTGGCAGAGGTGAGGACGTTACAACAGAAGAGCCTAGAGGAAGAAATACAAGATGCATTACCCCACAGAGCTTCTGAGACTAGGGGGTCCGGTCAAGTGTGGGATTGAAAACAGGGTATAATCCACTGAAGGTTGTTATGACTGCAATTCTGGACCTCTAGGTCTCCTGCTGCTAGGAAACTGAAGGTTAACTCTTTGTGGAAATTGAATAGGACAGGCTCTGGGTCCAAGACACCAGAGAGAAAAGAGCTAGGAAGAATAAGATGGGAGGGGGAGGATTGCAGTGGCTTATGCTTGTAATTCCAGCACTTTGGGAGGCTGAGGTGGGAGGATTGTTTGAGGCCAGAAGTTCAAGACCAGCCTGGGCAACATAGTGGGACCTTATCGTTAAAAAAAAAGAAAAAAGAGCCGGGCTCAGTGGCTCAGCCTGTAGTTCCAGCTACTTGGAAGGCTGAGGCAGAAGGATCGCCGGTGCCCAGCAGGTCGAGGCTGCAGTGGCCAGGAGCGGCCACTGCACTCCAGTCTGGGCGACAGAGTGAGACTCCAACTCAAAAAAAAAAAAAAAAAGATAAAAGATAAAAGAGAATAAAACAGGGAGCTGAAGAGCAATTAAGGGCAGACAGTGGAACCACTAGCCCCTCACTAATAGCTATGGCTTGAATATTTGTCCCCTCCAATGAAGTATGAGTACCAAACAATGACATATTCAGACACTTAAGGACTTTTTTCCTTTTAATTGTAGAGATAAGGTCTCACCAAGTTGCCCGGGCTGGTCTCGAACCCGCGGGCTCAGCCAATCCACTCACCTCGGCCTCCCAAAGTGCTGGGATTACAGGCTGAGTCACTGAACCCAGCCAGAACTCTTTTTTTGAGTCAAGTTCTCACTCTGTCACGCAGCCTGAAGTGCAGTGACATGATCACAGCTCACCACAGCCTCCAACTCCTGGGCTCAGGTGATCCTCCTGCCTCAGTATCCCAGGTAGCTGGGACTACAGGCGCACACCTCCATGCCCAGGTAATTTCTATTTTTTTTGTAAAGATGAGGTCTTACTTTGTTGCTGAGACTGCTCTTGAACTCCTCAAGCAATCCTCCTACCTCGGCTTCCCAAAATGCTGGGATTACAGGCGTGAGCTACCGCGTTTGGCCAGGAGTCTTAAATTAGCTCTCTCTCACCCTTTCTCAGGAAGGCACTAGAGGATTTCCTTCAGCATTTTAAAAGTAAATCAAAGAGGAAGGCAAAAATGCAGGAAATAGAGAGCCCCAAAAAGGAAAGAGAAGAGAAATCCTTGGACGACTATGGTGGTCGGAGGACCATGGACAGTGGCACAGCATCCGGAGGTCAGCAGTTCAGATAGGAGGAGGAAGGGTGACTGGAAGTAATCCAGTAACCAATTAAACACACCAGAAATTGTTCTCTCTCGTATATACTGAGTTGGCACCTTCATAGTTGATTCACAACTGCTGAGGATGTCAGGATTCTGAGTGTTTTTTCTTTTTGAGGCAGAGTCTCACCCTGCCACCCCGGCTGGAGTGCAGTGGCACACTCACGGCCACCCCAACGTCGACCTGCTGGGCTCAGGTGATCCTTCCACCTCAGCCTTGCAAGTAGCCAGAACTACAGGTGCGTGCTACCACGCCTGGCTAATGTTTTATTTATTGTAGAGACGAGGTCTCACCAATGTGCCCAAGCTGGTCTTGAACCCATGGGTGCAATCCACTCACCTTGGCCTCCCAAAGTGGTAGGATTACAAACTGAGCCACTGAGCCCAGCCGATTCTGAGTTCTTAAAAGCTTTGGGTCTAGGTAGGGATCCGGCATCTTGCCTCTGGCTGCTCGAGATCCAGCTTCTGTTCCTGTTTCTAAGTTCCTATTAAATGTTTCTTTCTGGCAGGATGCGGTGGCTCACGGCTGTAATCCCAGCACTTTGGGAGGTGGAGGCAAGAGGATTGCCTGAGTCCATGGGTTTGAGACCAGCCTGGGCAACTTGGCCAAGACCTCATCTCTACAATAAATCAAAAAAATTAGCTGGGAGTGGTGGCACATGTCTGTAGTTCCAGCTATTTGGAAGGCTGAAGTGAAAGGATCACCTGAGGCCAGTAGCATGCACAAATAAATAAATAGTTTCTGAGAAGGTGGATTTGTCAGCCTTTCTTAAACCTCCAGCTTCTACCACCTTTGAGGGTGGGGCTGCACAGACCTGTCCACTGCAGAATCACAAGTCCTGGCCTCAAGACTGTTGGACTAGATAAAGCAAACATGTGAGTACAGATACTGCAGCTGGAACATGGGGGTTTTCATCCTGACTCTGTTACAGTGACATGGCAAAGTTACTTAATCTCTTTACCTTTTTTCCCCCTAAAAGACAGGGTCTTGCTCTGTCACCAAGGGTGGTGTAATGGCCTGATCATGGCTCTGAGGTACACAACACCTCACCTATCTACTTTAAAATTTTTTTTAGAAAAGGGATCTGTTTGAGCCATTGAGCCCAGCTCTATCTCTTTATATGTATGTAACATGGAGATACTAACCATATAATACCACAAAATTTATTAGGATGAAATGTTCACAAAGTTCTTAAAACAGTGCCTGGCATATAGAGCTATGTAAGTGTAAAGACAAAGTAATTTTTAAAAAAACGCCTAAAAACTTGAGCCTTGAAAACTTGTGTCAGCCCCATGAAATCCTGATTATCTACATACCAGGATCTTATAAACTCATTTTCTTACAGACAGGGAAGAAGTAAATGGAGAGAATATTATAGAATTACCCTCTGAAAACCTGGCCAAGTCTGTTCCCTTCTTGGAGGTGCTGAACAGAGAATGCTACGTAGACTCAGATGAACTCCACAAAGGAGTATAAACTTGGACATTCTAAACTTGGACTTAAGACCTACAAAGACCCAGGATTCCTGTTAACATTCAAATGGCCACTGTGGTTGCTGGATACATAAAGGGAGCACTGGTGTTAACTAGAACTTATTTCTAGAACTTGAGAGACTAGATCAGGCAACTGAGCTTTGTCCCAAGTTCAAAACTGCTTAGAATTCAGCATAAACGAGGATACACCCTAGCAAACCTGAAATCAGCATTGTCTTTTTCTGTCTCTTGTTCCTTGGTTATCCTGACTGTGCTTGGTGAATGTCATGGGTCAATGGGATGGTCAAAGCAGTATCTGGTTTCCCCGAGGCCCCTAACCAAACTGCTATCTTCACAATGCCATACTCCCAGCCCAGTTCCATCCCAAGACTAACTCAGACTCTGAATCTAAGTTCATTTTTTCTTTTTTAGGTACGAGGTCTCACTATGTTACCCAGGCTGGTCTTGGACTCCTGGCCTAACACAATTCTCCCACCTCAGCCTCCCAAAGTGTTGGGACTACAGACATGAACCACCATGCGCAGCCTTAAGTTCACTTAAGGCAATTGTATAAGCAGTGGAAAGAGGACTCTTATTTCCATTAAGAGAAGAAACATATGATAGGGAAAGAAGAAAAATAACTGAGTCATAGTTTTTTAAAAAAACTAAATGACTTTGCCATTTCTAAAAAACCTTGTTACTAAAAAAGTATATAGTTGGCTGGGTGCGGTGGTTCATGCCTGTAATCCCAGCACTTTAGGAGGTGGAGGCAAGAGGATTGCCTGAACCCAGGGGTTTGAGAACAGCCTGGGCAACTTGGTGAGACCTTGTCTCTACAATAAATCAAAAAATTAGCCGGGTGTGGTGGCGCATGCCTGTGGTTTCAGCTACTTGGAAGGCTGAGGCAAGAGGATCACTTGAGCCTGCAGCTGTGAGCATACCACTGCACTCCAGCCTGGGCAAAAGAGTGAGACTCTGACTCAAGAAAAAAAAAGGTATATAGCTATATGCACACTATGCATGCATTGGGCAGACCCCTCATCTACAAGGGGAAGAACACTTACTGTAAGAAGCACACCCAAGTTCCACGTGAGGCCTTCACCCAGTGTCAGAGAGAAAGCAGGTACCAATAGACTTACTGAACAAATTCACATTATATGTATTTCTGTAGAGAACTCATGACAGGGCCCCTGGGGATCTGAAGAAATACAGTCAACAGCAGGATTGCTTGAAGTTTAATGCCAGAGGATTGTTCGAGGTGGAGAGAAAGATATTTGTCATTGTCAAAGTCCATTTCTATAAAGGCACTTTTGGGTAAATAACACTTTACTATGCCCATGTAAATTTACATTGAAACAATACAGGAAGCTTTCAATAACTGAAGTAACTGTATAAAAAAGAAACAAATGAACTTTATTAAGATACTACTTCAGTCCTTTCATTGATTTGTTTAAAAAATATCAGTTTGAAATACATTACTGAAAGTGAGCACACACAATAAATAGAAAAAGAGATACACAGTGCTGGAGACACAACCAGCTTAGCTTTATCTGTGTCTACTGCTGTAGACAAAATGTGACATGCAGCTGCATGATTCAGAGTAGCCAAAGGATGTAGAAGGTTATAAACTACTGGAAAGTAGCTTAAAGCTCTGGACCACTCACCAAAAAAATAAAAAATAAAAAAATCACTGTTTACTGGGAGCTAAACTTGTTAAAACACTGAATTATCTATTACACATAAGAACAATTTTAAAATATCAAAAGTGTCAGGGAACCTTCATTAACAATCTTTTAAATGATGATTATTCAAATATCCTAAGCCATATGGCAGACCCTATAACAATAAGTTATAAATAGTTTGAATTTAATAACTTAAGCGTGATATGGTTAATATAATACAAACTGTGTGAATATCTTAACTAATCTCTTTCAGGTAAGGTAATAATTAAAAGGCTGAAATTTATAGTTTCAGTTTCTGCTGAGAAGAATGATGTCAATATTCTGGCAACGGTGATGACATCCCATTACGGTGAATGCAGAACATGATAATGTACATATTACTTTGAGTTACATTTGATTGAAAAAATAAGTTTAAGTAAAAGTATCCATATTCTGTGTGCAAATTATCAATGGTGCAGGTTTATAATCAAAGCTGAGTTTAACAAATGCTACCTGACTTCTGAAAAGATGAAAACACTTCCTAAAGGTGAACACACTAAGGTTACTAATCGGTGATACCAGTTCTCTTCTCTCATTATGTGTGATGAACTTCATGAAGCATTAGTTCCCGAGGTATGTCTGTTTCTGGACCATACAGCTTACATGCTCTTCTTTCAAAGGCAGCGACCATCTGCTTTACAACTTCATCAAAAAACAATGTGGCAAGCTGAGAGTGCAGAAGTGAGCGAAATTCAAAAGAAATCTGTAGGAAAATGTTACAAGTTATTTCAGAAAGATATTTTCTTTGTTACTAAATCTCCACTTAGGCTAGCAGTGTTCACACCTAGAGTGGATAAAGTTAGGGAGGGTTTGTGGCACCCTCAGCAGAGGGAATCTTCTTTACTGCAAGAAGAGTAACCACTGGCACAGTCATCTGAATGACACAAGCCAGTGACTCACTTCCAGGAAAAGTGTCTCTTCTTCATAAGTCAGAGAAGACTGGAAAGAGCTTTCCTGAATACCACATTGATCACTGGTGTGTTATTAAAGGTACCCCCCCCCATTTTTTCTTTGAGTTGGAATCTCACTCTGTCACCCAAGTTGGAATGCAGTGGCACACTCACGGCCACCATAGCCTCGACTTGCTGGGCTCAGGTGATCCTTCCGCTTCAGCCTTTCAAGTAGCTGGAACTATAGGCATGTGCCACCACACTCAGCTCATTTTTGTTGATTTATTAGAGATGAGGTCTCGCCAAGCTGCCCGGGCTGGTCTCGAACCCATGGGCTCTGGCAATCCACCCACCTTGGCCTCCCAAAGTACTGGGATTATAAGCATGAGCCACCGTGTCCAGCCCCTAATGTACCCCACTTAGAACCATCGTCCCCCACAAGAGGAAGTAAGGAGGTGAAGTTGTGCTTCTCTTGGGCATCATTCCATGGGACACACCATCAAGAAGATGAGATAACTTGTGAGCATACACATGCATGCCTGATGCATGTGCAGACAGAGCAGGTGGCTCAATCCTAAGTAGCCAATGATTTAGAAAGTCACTGATATCCTCACTGTTCCACAAAGAAGTCAAGAAAACTGGCTTGAGAAACACTGTTGTTGTTTTTTGCAGTCGGAGTCTCACTTATTTGCCTAGGCGATACTTCCACCTCACACTTCCAAGTAGTTGGAACTCACAGGTGTGCACCACCACATCCAGTTAATTTTTTTATTTATTGTAGAGGTGAGGTCTTGTCATGTTGTCTTGAACCCCTGAGCTCAGGCAATCCTCTCACCTCATCCTCCCAAACTGCTGTGATTACAATCCTGAGGCACCATACCCAGCTGTGTTTTTTATTTTTTTTTGAGTTGGAGTATCATTCTGTTGCCCAGGCTGGACTGCAGTGGCACCTTCAAGGCCACTATAGCCTCGACCTGCTGGGCTCAGGAGATCCTTCCGCCTCAGGCTTCCAAGAACTGGAACTACAGGTGTGTACTGCCATAGTTAGTTAATTTTTAAATTTATTGTAGAGACAAGGTCTCACCAAGTTGCACAGGCTGGCCCTGAACCCCTGGGCTCAGGCAATCCTCTAGCACGCCTCTAGCTCAGGCATCCCGAAGTGTTACAGGCTGAGCCACCGCACCCGGCAAGAGAAACACGTCTTTTTTTTTTTTTTTTTTTTTGGCGAACCAGGGTCTCACTCTGTTGCCCAGGTTGGAGTGCAGTGGCACACTCACGGCCACTGCAACATCAATTTAGTGGGCTCAGGTGATCCTTCTGCCACAGTCTTCCAAGTAGCTGGAACTACAAGCATGAGCTACCACCAGCTAATTTTTGGATTTATTGTAGAGATGAGGTCTTGTCAAATTCCCCAGGCTGGCCTCAGGGGTTACCTGAACTCAGGCAATCCTCTCTCCTTGGCCTCCCAAAGTGCTGGGATAACAGGCGTGAGCCACCGCGCCCGGCAAAACACTGTTTTAAAGACCATTAAATAGACTCTGTTTTCAAATGTTTTAACTTTTGAGTCTGAGATAATTTCATTTTTATAAGAAAACTTAAAAAACAGTACAAAGAATTCCCATGGCAACCGTTAAAAAAAAACAAATCACGTCCTCTGCAGCAACATAGATGGAGCTGCAGATCATCGTGCTAAGTGAACTAACTCAGAAACAGAATACCAAACACTGCATGTTCCTTTTTTTCTTCTGAGTTGGAGTCTCACCCTGATGTCCAGGCTGGAATGCAGTGGCACGCTCACGGTCACCACATTCTTGACCTGCTGGGCTCAGGCAATTCTTACGCTTCAGCCTTCTAAGTAGCTGGAACTACAGGAGCACACCACCATGCCTGGCTAATTTTTTTAAAAAGTTATTGTAGAAATGAGGTCTCACCAAGTTGTCCAGGCTGGTCATGAACCCCAGGTCTCAGGAAATCCTTTCACCTTAGCCTCCCAAAGTGCTGGGATTACAGGCTTGAGCCACCATGCCCGGTCTTTATTTTTATTTTTTGAGCTGGAGTCTCACTCTGTCACCCAGGCTGGAGTGCAGTGGCATGCTCATGGCCACCACAGCCTCGACCTGCTGGGCTCAGGTGATCCTTCCATCTCAGACTTCCAAGTAGCTGAAACTACAGACACACACCACCACGCCCAGCTAATTTTTTGATTTATTATAGAGATGAGGTCTCGCCAAGCTGCCTAGGCTGGTCTCGAACCCATGGGTTCAGGCAATCCTCTCACCTCGGCCTTCCAAAGTGCTGGGATTACAGGCATGAGCCACTGTACCCAGCCTTATTTTTTTTCTAATTTTTAAATTAAAAAAAAAATTTTTGAGTTGGAGTCTCACTCTGTCATCCAGGCTGTACTGCAGTGGCACGCTCATGGCCACCACAGCCTTGAACAGCTGGGCTCAGGCAATCCTTCCACTTCAGTCTTCCAAGTAACTGGAACTACAGGTGTGTGCCACCATGCCCAGCTAATTTTTTTAAATTATTTTTTGTAGGGACAAGGTCTCACCAAGTGGTCTCGAACCCACAGGCTCAGGAAATCTACTCGCCTTGGCCTCCCAAAGTGCTGGGATTACAGGCTAAGCCACTGAGCCCAGCCTACACTGATTTTTAAAAGGAAGTTATTCCAGAGCTGAGAACAGCATACAATAATTTAGTCAAAATTACCACCATCTCTTAGAATTCAATGCCTAGTCAGGCATGGTGGCTCACGCCTGTAATCCCAACACTTGGGGAGGTTGAGGTGAGAGGACTACCTGAGCTCAGGGGTTCAAGACTAGCCTAGGCAACTTGGTGAGACCTTGTCTCTACAATAAATCAAAAAATAAGCTGGACGTGGTGGCACACATGTGTCATTCCAGATACTTGGAAAACTGAGGCAGTAGGATTACCTGAATTCAGCAGGTCGAGGCTGCAGTGGCCAGGAGTATGTCACTATATTCCAGCCTGAGTGAAAGAGTGAGACTCCAACTCCAAAAAATTGAGAAAATAAAAGGGGTAGGGGGCAGGGAGGCAGGATTGGCAGTAGTGGGAATCTGCCTGGGGAAGGGGGGCTCACACCTCATCAACAAGGGGACCTGCATAATGAACATTTGTATACCTAACCCTAAATTGTATCCCACCTCTTTAAAATAAAAAAATTAAAAGTTAAAAAAAAAGATATATGTGTGTATGTGTATGTATATATTTTCCTTTGCACTTTATTTCCGCATCTTCTATGCAATGTGTAATTTGGTGTTAGTTTTAAACTGTTCTTAAGCATAATACTATTATTAAGTTAGTAGGAAATAAAGGCATGTGCCTTATAATCTATGGATTTGTAAAAATTAGAAAATAGAGAAAAATAAATATTCAAAAGTTGTAAAAAATAAAACAGAAAAAGAAATGCCAGCTGAGTGTAATGCCTCACACCTATAATCCCAGTATTCTGGGAGCCAAGGCAGGAGATGTGCTTGAGCCCAAGAGTTCGAGACCAGCCTAGGCAACAGTGAAACCTCATCTCTACAAAAAAATCAAAAAATTAGCAAGACGTGGTGGTGTGCGCTTGTAGTCCCAGCTACCTGAGAGGTAGATGTGGAAGGACTTTCTGAGCCAGGAGGTTGAGGCTGCAGTGAGCTGTGATCATGGCACTGCACTCCAACCTGAGCAACAGAAGAATGAGACCCCACCTCACACACAAAAAAGAGAAAATAAAAGAGAAATGCTCATTAGCACTTGTACAGAAAAAAAGTATTCAATACTTAAAAGTCTGTGATTTTTTTTTTTTTTTACAAAAGTATGTTTCAATAATCTCTGTGCATATAAGATAATTACGGCATCTGGCTCTTAAAAAATGAATTATTATTTCTTTACCAACTTCATCTCATGTGTGAAATAAATCAAGGGCTTTATGAGAGACTTACTGAGAAATCCAAGGTACAAGTTCTTGGGTAGCCAGGAAGACCTGGGCTAAAACGCCAAATAGTCTCCAAATGTTTGAAAAGTCTCCCATCAGTACAGGATGCCTAGAACAAAATGAAAAAAAAAAAAAAATCAAATCACAGTTAAATACCTTTGGCACCGGCCAGAATCTACCATGATTGAGGTTGATTTCTTTAAGTACTTATTATTAGTTATTGGGTAAAGACGAGGTCTCACTATGTTGCCCAGGCTGGTCTCAAACTCTTGGCCTCAAACAATCCTCCTGCCTCAGACTCCTGAGTAGCTAGAACTAGAGGCATACACTACTGTGCCCAGCTAATTTTAACATTTTTTTTTGGTAGATATGGGTTATTGTGATATTGCTTAGTTTGATCTTGAACTCCTGGCCTCAAGCAATTCTCCTGTCTTGGTTTCCTAAAGTGTTGGGATTACAAGCAAGAGTCATTGCATCTAGCTGACTAGGGTATTTAGCTCTAGCCAGTTACCAAGAAATGACATCACCTTTAAATTCTGTGGGCACAAAACACAGCTTTAAAGGTCTTTGGTTAGCCGGGCTCGGTGGCTCAGCCTATAATCGCACGCTTTGGGAGGCTGAGATGAGTGGATTGTCTGAGCCCGCGGGTTCTAGACCCGCCCGGGCAACCCGGCGAGACCTCATCTCTACAATAAATCAAAAAATTAGCCAGGCGTGGTAGCGCACGCCTGTAGTTCCAGCTACTCGAAGGCTGAGACGGAAGGATCGCCGGAGCCCAGCAGATCGAGGCTGCAGTGGCCGGGAGTGGCCACTGCACTCTAGTCTGGGCGACACAGTGAGACTCTGACTCATAAAATAAAATAAAACAAAACAAAATAAATAGGTATTATTCCATGGAATTCTGCTGTTTTGTGTTTAAGTCTGAATACCTTTTCCACATGTGTATCTGCCTCTGACAAGGTGAAAGGGCAAATACAACATAAGAGAACTTGGCATTTTAGTACCTGGCAAGACAACCTCAACGTTAATATTTTTCGTATTTGTATCTTTTCTATCTTTTTTCCTCCTCTCACCACTTCCCTCTCTTTCTTTTCTTTCTTTTTTTTTTTTGAGTAGGAGTCTCATTCTGTCGCCCAGGCTGGAGTGCCGCAGCATACTCATGTCCACCACAGCCTTGGCCTACTGGGCTCAGGTGATCCTTCTGCCTCAGCTTTCCAAGTAGCTGAAACCACAGGTTTCAAGTAGCTGAAACCAAGTTGCTGGGATGGTCTCAAAGCCCTGGGCCCAGGCAAACCTCTTGCCTCCACTTCCCAAAGTGCTGGGATTATAGGTGTGAGCCACCATTCCCAGCAGTTTCTTTCTGTTCTTCACCCTGTTTCCCTCCTTCCTTCCCACTATTCCTTCTGTAACCTTTAAAAAATATATTTAATACAAAAATTTATTATCCCCCTGTGGTAAAGTATATATGTAATATAAAATATATATTAAAAATTATATATGTATTTTAAGCAGTACAAAGCTTAAATTAGAACATTTCTCACTGTGGCCCAAGTGATGTTGCTTGTGGGTCAGTAGTTCTCAATAGAGAGGAAAAAAAAGAAAAGGTTCTTAATTTCTACATTCTATCAAATGTCTATTTGAAAAGGACAATGCTAATATTGTATACAAAGCAAAAAGAGGAGATATAATAAATGGTTTGTTTTCTTTTCCTCCTATTAGCTTAATACAATCTCTTAAAGCTACTATACTTTAACCCATTTGACATAATTCTTAGGGAATATTTAAAAACAAAACGATTACCTGGACCAAATGTGGTTTTACCAAGGTTACTACTGATGTATATCGCTCCAACACAGGTGGAAATCCAACTTCTAATCGTGTTTTGCAATATCCAGATCTCTTTGATATTATGTCTGATTTTTTACACCAAGGAACAAAATGCTTGTAATCCTCCACTCCTGATACCACATCATACATTTCCTGCATTGAATATCTTAAAAGAAAAAAAAGACAAGCGATGTTAACTGCGTCTAGTTACATGGTATATGCTTACTTTAAGTTAGAGATGAATAAAACATATTAGGTATGATGCAATAAATCATTTACAACACATGCTGAACCATACTCTGAAATGAATGACTTCAAATAAACACAGAAAATAGCCAGGAGTGGTGGCTCATGACTAATTCTAGTACTTTGGAAGGCTGAGGTGGATGGAAGGCTCTGGAGCCCAGAGGTTCAAGACTAGTCTTGCCAACATGGCAAGACCTCATCTCTACATAAAATAAAAAAATTAGCCAGGCATGGTGGTGCGGACTTGTAATCTCAGCTACTCAGGAAGCTAAGGTTGAAGTATCACCTGAGCCCAGGAGGTCGAGGCTGCAGTGAGTCATGATTGTGCCACTGCACTTGAACCTGGGTGACTCAACTCAAAAAAAAAAGAAAGAAAGAAAGAAAGAAAAAGAAACTTTGGGAGGTGGAGGTGAGAGGATTGCCTGAGCCTACAGGTTCAAAACCAGTCTGGGCAACCGCATCTCTACAATAAATTAAAAAAAAATTAGCTGGGCACAGTAGTGCACACCCGTAGTTCCAGCTACTTGGAAGGCTGAGGCAGAAGGCTGACCTGAGCTCAGTAGGTGGAGCCTGTGGCGGCCATGATCATTCCACTACTCCAGCCTGGGTGACAGAGTGAGAATCCTACTCAAAAACAAAAACAAAAACAAAAAATTTCAACATGGTACATAATACTTAATGAACACCTATTATCAAGTGTTTATGCCAAATATGGGGGGAAGATAAGGTGAAGATCATGAAATAAGACCAATTTAAAAAAAAAGAATTTTGGCATGAGGAAGAAGAAGACAGCAAAATAAATATGATAGGAAAAAATAAGCTATGGAATCCTAAAACTTAATGTATGTTGGAATCCTAACACTTAATATATGTTAGGTTCCTTATGTCTAAAAAGAGAATACTTACGTTATATGATAATTATGAGGACTATATGAAATAATAAATATAAATCACCCAGCAGTACCCATATCAAATAGCAGATACACAGTAAAAGGTAGATATTATTAGTGATTCAGAAGTAAAGCAGTAAGTACTAAATCACTATTTATCTTATTAGTTGCCATTTCTTTTTTTTAAAAAAGAGTTTGAGCCAGGCTTGGTGGCTCAGCCTATAATCCCGCGCCTTTGGGAGGCTGAGGTGAGTGGATTGCCTGAGCCCGTGGGTTCGAGACCCGCCTGGGTAGCGAGACCTCATCTCGACAATAAATCAAAAAATCAGCTGGGCGTGGTAGCGCATGCCTGTAATTCCGGCTACTAGAAAGGCTGAGGAGGAAGGATCACCGGAGCCCAGCAGGTTGAGGCTGTGGTGGCTGGGAGCGGCCACTGCACTCCAGTCTGGGTGACAGAGTGAGACTCCAACTCAAAAAAAAAAGTTTGAGACCATGCCATCTCCCTTTTTTTTTTTTTAATTGAGACAGAGTCTCACTCTGTCATCCAGGTTGGAGTGCAGTGGCACACTCGCAGCCACTGCTTTGACCTGCTGAGCTCAGGTGATCCTTCCACCTCAGCCTTCCAAGTAGCTATAACCACAGGTGTGTGCCACCATGCCTGGTCAATTTTTTTTTTTTTTAAGTTGTAGTCTCACACTGTCATCCAGGCTGGAATGCAGTGGCATGCTCATGGCCAGCACAGCCTCGATCTGCTGGGCTCAGGCGATCCTTTTGCCTCAGCCTTCCAAGTAGCTGGAACTACAGGTGTGCACTATCATACCAGGCTAATTTTTGATTTATTGTAGAGATAAGGTCTCACCGAGCTGCCCAGCCTGAACTCAGGCAATCCTCTCGCTTTACTCTCCCAAAGTGCTGTGATTATAGGCTTGGGCCACCATGCCTGGCCTTTTTTTTTTTTTTTTTAATTTATTGTAGAGATGAGGGCTGGCTACATTGCCCAGGCTGTTCTTGAACCCCTGGGCTCAGGCAATCCTCTTACCTCCGTCTCCCAAAGTGCTGGGATTATAGGCATGAGACACTGTGCCTAGCACCATTTCTCTTTTTAACCAATGCCAGCTGTGGCAAAGACATCTACCTATGCAAATATTTACATACCTTTGCATGGTATTGCTGCAAGGAAGTACCTGGCCTACTACAATTCCTAACCCCTACTCCCCTTGCATTTAGATGGTATCACATGACTAGTTCTTGCCCATAATATCCAGGAGGAAGTGCTGTTTGTCACTTCCAGACCAATGTGGTTAAGAAGATATATCATGTTAACACTCTGAAGACTAAGGAATTATAGAAGCCAGACAATGGATGGAGACTGGGTTCCTGAGTCAGGACTCGGAAGAGTCCACTGAGAGGGAACACCCAGTTGAACTTTAAATGAGAAAGAAATAAACCTTTGGGTATTTTATGTATAGCTGCTAGCACTACCTTAACTAATACAGTGACTAACCAGTAGTAAATGTAAATTTTGTGACCAATGCTGTAAATCTTTTACTACAGAAAAAGCAGAAGACTAAAAGCAAATGAGTAAAATCAATGAAATGCACTTTTACAAAGTTTCATGTAATACATAATAGCCTGCTGCGAATTAAGATCCACTTGTAGAAACTCCCTTATGGGAGGATGGTGTATTTCTAGATTAGCAGAATTGCAGTGTCTTTATACTCTGCTGTATATCGCCATAGATCAGGGACCAAAATCACCCATTTTTGTAAATAAAGTTTCATTGGAACATGGCCACATCTATTTATTTACATATCATCTATGTCTGCTGTTGGGCTACAGTGACAGAGCTGAGTAGCCCTATGGCCCACAAATCCCAACATAGTTCTTATCTAACCCTTTATAGAAAAAGTTTACCAACCCAGCATCTAGATCAGGAGCCTCAGTATGTCTGCATGTACTTATCTATGTATGTGAGGGAGCTATGTAAACAAGTGGCCCAATAAATCAGTAATGTTGCCACTACAGAAAAGAACAGTATATAAACATGCAGGTCATAAACAGATAATTTCCTTTACATGTCAAGGTTTAAATCAATATTATAAAGATACCATATAACTATATTAATTCAACAGATATTTACAAAACAGGGCTATGAAAAGGCGAATCTAGAAAAGCCAGTGCTTAGTCTGTAAGAAGATAATCTACAGAAAGAGGCAAGATACTCCATAAAAAATTGTGAATGTGCTCTTATAGTAGAATTCTTATTATATACAAACCCTAAAATTCTCCTCTCTGAATATTCTTTCCTTTTGTTTATTAATGGTGCAGCGATTTTGAAGAAAGTTCTTGCATATATCTCCTTTGGCAAAAGTGAGGTATGTAGTGGAAGAGTTCGGCTCATCAGTATACCACAGGAAGCTAAATATCTAAAAAGACAAAAGTGACCTTAGAGTGACAGTGAACATTAAGAAATCAAATCACAGAGACTGTAAGATAATTATCACACTTTAGAAAGCTCTGCAACTTTAACACATAAAAGAACAAAATCACAGAATTTGCAGCAACTTAAGTAGAGGTGGAGACCATCATACAAAGTGAACTATCACAGAAACCAAGAACTGAATACTGCATGTTCTCACTCATAAGTGGGCCCTAAACACTAGTCACATTAGCAGAAGGGTGGGATCAGCAGTCTAGGGCACTGCTAGGGGAAGAAGGGAGGGAGGAAGAAGGTGGGGGGTACATGTGACAACACAAAGAGTACCTGGTCCACTACCAGGGGGAGTGAGGGCCAGTTAGAAGCCCAACTTCATCTGTATGCAGCCTACTTATGTAGTTAGTCCTCACTTGTACCCCACAACTCTATAATAAAAAAAAATTAGAAAGAGAAAGCTTTGCAACTTCAGACTATTTCTGAAAACACACACACACACACACACACACACACACAGCACAGACACAGAAAAAAAGAGTTTCTTAAGCATAAGAAAAACTACAGGTCAGTCACGGTGGCTCATGCCTATAACCCCAGCACTTTGGGAGGCGAGGTGAGAGGACTGCCTGAGCCCAGGGGTTCAAGACCAGCCTGGGCAATTTGGTGAGACCTCATCTCTACAAGAAATCAAGAAAAATTAACTGGGTGTGGTGGCACATGCCTGTAGTTCCACCTATCTGGAAGGCTAAGGCGAAAGGATTGCCTGAGCCCAGCAGGTCGAGGCTGTGGTGGCCATGAGCAGCATGCCACTGCACTCCAGCCTGGGAGACAGAGCAAGACTCCAATTCAAAAGACAAACAAAAAGAAACTATAAATAACAGCTTAGAAGATTCTGGCACAAAGGGTACCTCTCTTAGAAAGTTGGCTTTCAGTCTGTAATCATGTGTTACAACTTACCCTTGACATAAGCTTCTAGAATACTCATCATTTACTTTCTAATTCATGTTATCTACACAGGTTGTTTTCCTAGCTGGATCCACAGGGTTACCTTAATTCTCAATCCACTACAGTGATACCTGAAATTAGGTCTCGCTCTCAGATCAGAGATCTGGTGATCCTGTCAGAATATTTGCTCTTTTCTCCTTTACCTTCCAGTACCATTTCTTTTTTTTTTTGAGTTGGAGTCTCACTCTGTCACCCAGACTGGAGTGCAGTGGCCGCTCCCGGCCACCGCAGCCTCGACCTGCTGGGCTCCGGCGATCCTTCCGCCTCAGCCTTC
>NW_007250643.1:393998-397102 GCF_000164805.1 Carlito syrichta
ATTTTGATTTATTGTATAGATGAGGTCTTGCCAAGTTGCCCAGGCGGGTCTCGAACCCGCGGGCTCAGGCAATCCACTCACCTCAGCCTCCCAAAGCATGGGATTACAAGCTGAGCCACCGAGCCCGGCTCCAGTCAGCATTTCAATGCATATATGTAGAAATGTCTAGTTAAGTCAAATGTTACTGTCTGAGGTACTTCTAATATATACTTGTTCACCTAAACAGTTTTAATTTTTCCCTAATAAGATTATTGCACAATTTTTTTTTTTTGAGTTGGAGTCTCACTCTGTCACCCAGGTTGGGGGGCAGTGACATGCTCATGGCCACCACAGCCTCAACCTGCTGGGCTCAGGTGATCCTTCCACCTCAGCCTTCAAAGTAGCTGGAACTACAGGCGCATGCCACCATGCCTGGATAATTTTGGGATTTATTGTAGAGATGAGGTCTTGCCAAGTTGCCCAGGCTAGTCTCGAACCCCTGGGTTCAGGCAATCCTCTCGCCTCAGTCTCCTAAAATGCTGGGATTACAGGCCTGAGCCACTGCTATTTTACAATACTAATCATTCATTAGTCCACATACTATTTTACACTAATAACAATTATTAGTCCACATACTTACTGAGTTCTTTTTTTTTCTGAGTTGGAGTCTCACTCTGTCTCCCAGACTGGAGTGCAGTGGCCGCTCCCGGCCACCGCAGCCTCGACCTGCTGGGCTCCGGCGATCCTTCCGCCTCAGCCTTCCAAGTAGCTGGAACTACAGGCGCGCGCTACCGTGCCCGGCTAATTTTTGATTTATTGTAGAGATGAGGTCTCGCCAAGTTGCCCAGGCAGGTCCCGAACCCGCAAGCTCAGGCATCCACTCACCTCAGCCTCCCAAAGCGCGGGATTACAGGCTGAGCCACCAAGTCCCGCTCTTACTGAGTTCTTATTGTGTGTTAGACTATGGTAGGCTAGGCAATGAGGAAATAATGTTGAACAGAACAAACATGAGCCTTATGATGATACTGTAGATGAAAATTCAAAAACCATGCTGGAGCTGGACTCGGTGGCTGAGCCTGTAATCCCGTGCTTTTGGGAAGCTGAGGTGAGTGGATTGCCTGAGCCCGCGGGTTCGAGACCCGCCTGGGCAGCCAGACCTCATCTCTACAACAAATCAAAAAATCAGCCGGGCGTGGTAGCGCATGCCTGTAATTCCGGCTACTTGGAAGGCTGAGGTGGAAGGATCGCCGGAGCAGAGCAGGCGAGGCTGCGGTGGCCGGGAGTGGGCACTGCACTCCAGTCTGGGCAACCGAGTGAGACTCCAACTCAAAAACAAAAAACAACAAAAAAACACAACGATGCTGGAAGAGGTATGGGGTGGGAACATGTTATTAGAACCCTCTTTATTTAGGGTGCACTAAGAATCCCCCTGAGGTTATATTTCAGTTGAGACATAATAGATAAAGAGATAGCCATGCAAAGAGAGAAAAGAGGTATGTATCTACATAATAAATGTATACATACATACATACATATCTTATGTAAATGAGAGAAGGGGTAGATAGTGGGTATTTCAGGCAGTAGGGGTAGAGCTTGGCAGTATCCAGAGATTCAGAGACTCCATTGTAGTAGAAAAGCACGTTAGGGGAGACTACCATTGTTGGAGACACCGGTAGGAGCTAGATCATGTTGGACATTATTGACCAGGGTAATGCAATTTGAAATTTGTTCCTGGTTCATTTCACTTACATAAGGTCCTCCAGTTACATCCATGTTGTCACTAATGACAGGATTTCATTCTTTTTTTCTGGCTTAATAGTATTCCTCTGTGTATATGTACCACACTTTATCCATTCATCTGCTGTCTGGACATCTAGATTGAGTCCATATCTCGGCTATTGTAAACAGTGCTGAAATCTTTGTTTTAAAATAAGTAAGACTCTTGCTTCTCAAGAAGCAAAATGGGTCATGAGTATGTGGTTGACTTTCACCTGGCTTTTTACCAAGTGCATGTATTGCCTCCCTGCACCCAAAAAAGCTACCGTTACACAATCTAATTACAATCCTACAGGAGATGTCTGTGTTTAAAGTGAACTAATAGATGAATTCCTCATCAATTTGCATGCTATGGTTGCAGTGCCCTGGAGAGCATATTTTTGTCATGAATACTGTGTCTTCAACTACAATATGAGGAGCCACACATTTATATATACAGTCAAAACCATGAGACAAAGACTGGACCAAATGTCAGAATGGGGTAAAGGAAAGGAGAGACTATTAAAGGATACTAGACCACGTGGAAGACAGTCTTTTTGTCTCCAATCTTCCAACACTACTCTCTGAAATACTTGATTACAATAAAGAACAGAATCTATGTTAGTACTTCACTCTGACAATGAACTCATTAGCCGTAAACAGTAAATATTTATCTTGGAATTTAAGCATTAATTTGATCACTAAAGCAACTGTATTTCTCGCAAAAGTAACATTTTTGCTAATTTCCAACCGCCATTTTATAATAATAAAGCAGATCTAAAGCATAATGGGACTATCTTCTGCTTGAAACTATTTTTTGAGGTTATTTCCTCAGGCAGGCATAAGTGACACGTGATTTTATTTCTGTTTCATCCAAAATCTGGCTAAAAGGGTTAGGAGTTGGCAGGGTCGTTGAGGCTTTTAAAAATTCTTCCTTGAACCTAAATGCCCTGGAGTTCAACTGGATCTGCGCGCTCTCTCTCTCCACTCCGTCCCGTGCAACCTGAACTCCAACACACGAACTCTGGTTTTCAAGAATGTACTCGAACGCTATAATCAAAACGACACGAAGTCGTACCGGCACGGGCTCCTCGGCGTCTCCACCTCCACCCTCACCCCCACCCCCAAAAGACCCAAGGCCGACCACGGTTCAAGGTTATGGACGCGCGGGCAGCGGAGGGCCACAGCTCTGGACAGCGCTCTGGGTGCCTCGCGCTTGCGAGGAAAGGAGCGAGCCAGCAACGCTCGCGCGTCGGCGCTTGGTAACAGCAACTACCGCAAGCAGTAGGGACGCGGCCAGAGGTGCCGCGGGAGGCGCGGGGGAGGGGAGAGACCGGAATACCCGCGGGTACCGGGCCGGCTGCTCCCAC
>NW_007250643.1:397401-428193 GCF_000164805.1 Carlito syrichta
GCCGCCCCCCCCAGCCACTCTGCTGAGAACTCGCCAGTTCTGGCGAAGACAACAAGCCACAGACACAGCCCTGGGCCCGGGGTGCCTGCGTCCCTAAATGACGACAGCAGGAGACCCTTCTCTCCGGAAACGTCCGGGCCCGGCCCGCCTCACCCCAAGTCCCTATGTCCCTGCACAGCAGGCCGGTGGAAATGGCTGTCGACGAGCGTCCCCGCTGTTACCTGACGTTCTGCGCAGGCCCCTGCGCCGGGGACGACTTCGGACGGCATCCCGAGACCAGCCTTCCCAAGGTTCTCGGACCAGTCCGAGCGGCCATGATCGTTTCACCGAAGCCGGTCGCCACTTCCCAAAGCAGCCCGTGGCACCGCCCTCCTCAAGATGGGCCGGGCCGCCAAACTTCCGGGCCTCTCAGCCAATCGGCTGGCCCCGAGTACAGGACACGCCTCTCTCTCCTTCCGGTTTGCTTAGCGCGGCGTACGCTTTCGTTCCGTCGTCCCACTGTAAACAAGCTCTCATTCTGTCGGCCAATCAGAAGGGACGCAGGGCCGCCAGGGCGCACCCCCTCCCCTAGCCCACCTATCGCTGCCGCCGCGCGTTCACGTGTGTGCCTTACGTAGACGCCCGGGGACTATTCGCCCCACCTCTGTGCTGGAGAGCGTCGCGGGGCCGCTTCCGGGCGCGGAGCCTGCCACGTGTGCGCGTCCAGAACTGGAGGGGCCTCTGGGTTCGGGTGGGGCTGGAGGCTGCGCAGGACCGTGTCGTAGGAGAGGGACTGTCACCCCACAGCTGTCCTGCCTGCCGTCTTCCCCTGGGAGGGAACGGTGACTTCACAGCTATTCTGTCTGTCGTGACTCCTGTGGCGGGGACGATCACCTCATGATGTTCTACCTGCCACGTCCTTTGTGGAGGGGTCTCCACCACCTCACAGCTGTTCTAAGGGTGAAATTGCTGTATCATAGGGAATTCTGTTTAACGTTTTGAGAAATTGCCAGACTTTTAAAAAATGACTGCACCATTTTACATTCTCATTAGCAATATATGGGAATTCCAATTTTTCCACCTCCTCACCAACAATTGTTAGTGTCTTTTCATCACAGCCATTTTAGTGGGTGTGAAGTGGCATTTCAAGGTTTTGGTTTGCATTTACCTAAAAATTAATGATGATGAACATCTTTTCATGTGTTTATTGGCTATTATATAACTTCTTTAGAGAAATGTCTATTCAATCCTTTTACCTGTTTTAAAAATTAGATTATTTGTCTTTTTTTTTTGAGTTGGAGTCTCTCTCTGTTGCCCAGGCTGGAGTGTAGTGGCACACTCACAGCCACAGCAGTCTTGACCTGCTGGGCTCAGATGTTCCTTCTGCCTCCACCTTCCAAGTAGCTGAAACTACAGGCATGCACACCACACCTGGCTAATTTTTTAATTTATTGTAGAGATGAGGTCTCACCAAGTTGTCCAGGTTGGTCTCAAACCCCTGGGCTCAGATAGTGCTCTCACCACTACCTACCAAAGTGCTGGGATTACAGGAGTGAGCCACTACACTCCACTTAATTTTCAAATCTTCCCACAACCTCTGTGTTCAAAGAACTATCTTCTTTGAAATAATTTGTGTGAATACAAATGAAAAACTGATTCACAAGAGCCTATTACTACAATCACAAATTTTAACAAGTCTACTAAATATGTTCTGTGTATCAGTTTTCTTTTCTTTACTTTATTTTGAGTAGGAGTCTCACTTTGTCACCCAGACTGGAGTGCAGTGGCATACTCACAGCCACCCCAGCATTGACCTTCTGGGCTTCTGTGATCCTTTCTTCTCAGCCTTCCAAGTAGCTGGAACTACAGGCATGTGCTACCATGCCCGGCTAATTTATTATTATTATTATTATTTATTGTAGAGTCGAGGCCTTGCCAAGTTGCCTGGGCTGGTCTTGAATATGCGGGCTCAGGCAATCCACTCGCCTCAGCCTCCCAAAGTGCTTGGATTACGGGCTGAGCCACTGAGCCCAGTCAAAATCTACAATTTTAAGAAGTTCCTCAAGGGATGCCCTTAGGGTTTGAGAATCACTGTATTAGTGGGAGGGAAAGAAGATCTCAGAAACACACACATACACATACATGCACAGGCACATATGCATGCTCACACCACCCTCTTCTCCAACCCTACTTCCACACATAGGGGCTCCTGGAGAGGCACAGCCGTTGATACACTGCCACAAAGAAAAAAAAAACACTAAAAATTGCCCCAGAGTGATGGCTCATGCCTGAAATCCCAGCACTTTGGGAGGCAGAGGCAAGAGGATCGCCTGAGCAATTTGCCTGAGCCCACGGGTTTGAGATCAGCTTGGGCAACATGGTGAGACCTTGTCTCTACAATAAATAAAAAAATTAGCCAGATGTGGTGGCATGTGACTGTAATTCCAGCTACTTGGAAGGCTGAAGTGGAAGGATCACCTGAGCCCAGCAGGTTGAGGCTGTGGTGGCCGTGAGTGTGCCACTGCATCCCAGCCTGGGTAACAGAGACTCCGACTCAAAAACAAACAAATAAAAACACACACACACTAAAAATTGTATTAAATTAATCATCATTCCAAGAAAGAAGATGATTTTTGAGAATCTGGGGGAAGAGGGGTTGACCCTTGCTTCCCAAGGACTTCAAGGCGTACAGAACTGGACCACTGTCTCCCCCAGCCTTCTCTACTGCTTGCAGACTACCATGTACCCACCTTCTGGTGCAAAGCCAAGGTCCTTGGAAGCACACATACTTAGGTGTTGTGTCACTCTCTACTCTCTCTGGCTGCATTGTTGCCATCTCAGGGAAGATGGCGGCTGCTGTGGTGGGCTGCTAGACTCCCTCCGCAACCTCAGCATCAGAGCTGCAGGAGTGGGTGACAGCTGTGGATGACAGCTCTCCAGGGCATCCTTCCATAGGGATTGCTCAGGGTGAAAAGAGAGCTGCCTCTTCCCTCCTCCCAGGGAAGCCCAGATCCAAACTCCTGCTGACATGGGAGTACAAAGCCCTAATCCTCTCACTCCTATTCAGGACAGCTCTGTCTGGACATTTCCAGATTTCCTCAGACAATCAGTTTGGGTCTTTGTCACCCCTGAGTGGCAGTTCATCTCCCTCAGACCAGTCCTTCTGCCTTTACTCCCCACATGTGTGGCTTCCGAGAGGATTCCTGCAAGCTTCTTGCAGGCATTTCTTCATCTGAATCTGCTTCTTAGTGACCCCTGGAATCTAGGAGGTATTCAAGAAAGCAGGTTACACATGATTTTCAGATGTGGAGCACCTGTTGTCTGCAAAAATGAAGATTCTGGTGGTGGGTGGAGCACTACTAACTTCTACTGAGGAGCTGGAGAAAGACAATGAAGGCTGAGAGTGACCAGTCCTTGAGAAAGGCCAATGTGAAAGCTGAGGGCATCCCTGGCAGTAAAGGCTCATTTTCAGCAGCTAAAGAGCAGAAAAAGCAATGGTCAGGTCTAGGAATTAATATACAGAGGGTGCCAAAATAATGTATTCCTATTTTAAGAAAGGAAAATATATTAAAATTGTAGTACTCAATATATATGGATAGCAAAAGATGAAATCAAGTCACACTTGGTAGATGGTTGCACTGGCCAATTCTACCGTCCTGCTTGTCACATGGTGACACCAGTATTCATTTGGTTAACACTACCTTTTGAGCGAATGTGTATATATTTTTTGGCATCCCCAGTATATATGTGTGTGTGTGTGTGTGTGTGTATACACACACACACACACACACACACATATATATTTTTGAGTTGGAGTCTCACTCTTTAGCCCAGGCTAGAGTGCAATGGTACACTTATGGCCACTGCAGCCTTGACCAGCTGGGCTCAGGAGATCCTTCCACCTCAGCCTTCCAAATAGCTGGAACTACAGGCACACACCACCACACCCTGCTAATTTTTTGATTTATTGTAGAGATGAGGTCTCACCAAGTTGTTCAGGCTGGTCTCGAACCCATGGGCTCAGGCAATCTTCTCACCTTGGCCTCTCAAAGTGCTGAGATTATAGGCATGAGCAACCACACCAAGCCTAGATATATTTTTTGTGATGGGGTCTTACTTTGCCACCCAGGATGGAGTGTAGTGATATAGTCACCACTCATTACAGCCTCAAACTCTCAGGCTGAAGCAATTCTCTCACCTCAATCTCCTGATTATAGGAGTGTGCAAGCATGTCAGGTTAAGTTTTTGATCTTCTGCAGAGATATGGGTGGGGAGGGTGAGGGGGGTGGTGATCTTGCTATAGTGCCCAGGCTGGTCTCAAGTTTCTGGGCTCAAGCGATACTCCCACCTTGGCCTTCCAAAGTGCTGGGGTTATAGGTGTAGGCCACTTTGTCTGGCCTTATTTCTTATTTTTGGTAAAGACAGGGTCTTACTATGCTACTTAGGCTGGTCTTGAACTCCTGGCCTCAAGCAATCCTGTGGCCTTCGCCTCCCAAAGCACTGGGATTACAAGCATGAGTCACCACACTCAGCTGACAACATTTTAAATAATGATGGAGTCAGTATTACTGATTTTTCCTTTCGCCTCCAACTTCTCTGCTATGGCTCAACTCTGCACTGTTACTAATGGTGGCTGCCTTTTATAGGCTTAAATGACAGCCACAAGTGCAGGAACAGAGACCAGCTCCATGACAGCAATGGGATGATGGGATCCCAATTGAGAGAGGCCACATAGTGAGGTTTAACTGTCAGAAGTAAGGCAGGCACAGTGATCATAATTAGCACAAGGGCAGAATGGCTGAATGGCTGACATGCAGAAACATCTGGAGATGATTAATTCGAAAGGGTTTCCTTAGGGGCAGCCTTTAAGGGTACTGCTCAATACATAAAATTAAGAGAAATAAAATATGAATGATCAGGAGGTAGAAGGCACTGATTTTGATTTAAAAAATAGTAATCTTTTAACTTTTTTTCTAGATCTTGGCTAGTTTTCAGGCCTACAATTGTTTGACTTCAGATCCCCCTGACTGAAAGAGAAGCTAGGTCCCCAAGGAGGAGTGGGTGAGACCACAGTTAAGTATGTGTTAACAATTCTATTAGAATTTCCACAAAGGGATCTATCATTTGCTCTGGTAACTATACACTGGGAAAAGTGAAGTAACCAAACATTTTGAGGGCCACTGGACATGAGGCTGTTGGACACTGACATTCATATCCACAATGTCATAATATCCCCTGTTAGGGTGAGCATGTACAGGGACCAGGTCAAAAATGGAGTTCTGGCTCAAGTCTAGCTCACAGTGGCCAGGGCCTACCACATATTACTTCCCAAGTTCCAGAATGTGAAATCAAAATATATGTACTTAGTATGTACTCTCATGTTGATATCTTGGCCTGTGTAGTAAAAAGTATCATAGTGGGATTTAGCAATATAAGGGGGATTGGCTCATGCAGTAATGGAGGCTGAGAAGACCCATGATAGGATATCTGCAAGTGGGAAACCCTGAGATGCTGGTCGTGTGGCTCAGGCCAAGTCTGAAAGCTCAGAACTGAAGATGAAACCTAACCTTTTTCTCTCATCCTAATTCCTAACTAAAAGACTTGAGAGTGACGTCTGATAAGGAGTCATCAGATGGGGTTTTATTACCCTATTACCCCATATACTAAGGTTTGGCTTCCAACCTGACTTGGACATAACAAATAAAGAAGGAAATAAAAGTATTTAATGTGCTGCAAAGCCATCTCGTGGGGACTCCCAGACTCTGGGAACCTTGTAAACACTTATCTTTCCTCTCTGAAGTCTGACACATATAGGATTCATCTGCATATCAACAAACCTGAGCCAGGTGTGGTGGCTCACATCTGTAATTCTAGACTTTAGGAGGCTGAAGCAGGAGGATTGTTTGAGACCAGGAGTTTGAGACCAGCGTGGGGAACATAGCAAGACACTATCTCTATAAAAACCCCAAAAAACTAAAAACCTGGGGCTTCTGGGCCCAGTGGCTCATGCCTGTAATCTCAGCACTTTGGGAGGTGAAGGTGAGAGGATTACCTGAGCTCAGGGGTTCGAGACTAGCCTGAGCAACATGGTGACATCTTGTCTCTATAATAAATCAAAAAAAAAACAAAACAGGAGGTTATCATGAAATATCTTTTGGCAAAATCTATAATAGTCTGCTGAAATAGGTTGCTTGACATGAGTAAGTAACTCCATTTTGTAACAGATCTTCCATCTTAGCCTAGAGATGACCCCCTTATGTAACTTTCTCATAATCATATTGCACACCCACATTCCTGTGTCCCTCGGTGATTGGAAACTTCCTAGTTGTGTAAATTCTGTAACCATCTATACCCCTTACTAATCATATGGTTTGCCAAGAAATATCAAACAAACTGTACAGCTTATGTAATGTTTACCTTTAAAAACCCACTACTCACTCTTTTCAGGGCCGAGAGTTCTTTGGGACACTAGTCCTCTCTCAGTCGCTGGCATCAATAAAGGACTCATAATCTGACCTTCTCTGCATGTTGGCATCATTTCTCACAATCCAGCCATGACATCTGGAAGCTCCAGTGAGAAATTATTTTGCCAACCTTGGGAGGAGGTCTGGCTCCTGCTCTCCCCAGCTCAGTGAAGGGGAGGCACCCCCTGAGTCATTCCAGGGCCCCATAACTACTCATCTGGCTTGGAGGAAGATAGAATGACTGCTGACTTCCTCACGCTTCAAAAATACCTGAGTCCATCTGTGTTCTCCTAGGAGGTAAGAATCTGTTTATGGTCATACTTCTGTTAAGGAAGTTAAAGCCTCACGAGTCTGCTTCTTAGACTCTGTTATTTACCGAACAAAGTCTTGGTTCGGTATCTGATTTTAGTTTGGGTACCCTCTTAATCACTAACAGGATGGGGAGAGCTTTCTCATCTGGGTCCTCCAGGGTCATTCTGTAGGCACCAGAGAAATGCTGAGCTGACCTGTGAATGCTCTTGTTTGCATTTACTTTTGCTAAAAAGCTAGCTGCTTTGTTATTCTTATGTTGGTGAGTTTGTTTCTCTTGGATAATTGTTCTTTGTCTCATGTCATTTTATGTTTTCCTGAGTGTGACTGCCTCTTTTTTGTTTGTATAATATTCATGTAGGCATCAAAGGTCCCCAAGAAAATAGGAAACTCCACTCTTATGAGCCCAGACTCCAATCTGGGTTGAAGATAAGAGACACTCTTCCCTTCAGTCTGTGCAAACAGATTCCCTCAGGAGATTGAGGGGCTCACGAAGGTGTCAGGAATCAATTCCTGTGATGTGCTAGGGTCTCATAGGAACTGCTTCATTTTAGTTATATAGGACTCTATGAGTTCCAGAAAGCCCCAGGCTTGATCAGATGCTCAGCAGACCTAATCTATGCCAGATCCCGGAAGGTGATCAGATGAGAGGAGAGGGTCTTAGAGGTAGATCATCTGGAAGCTAGAAAGTTCTTTCAGTGCTCCTAAGAATTGCCCCATCCAGGGGGTGCACATAAGGACTGGTCATCCAGCACCCTGGGGCCTCTTTGAGTGCTGTCAGCACTCAAAGGGAAAACCACAACACGTAAGGGGCAGGAAAACAACTGGCAGGGTCACAGCCACCAGGAGCTCCTTTCATAAGCAGCACATTTTGACCCAAAACACCTAGTAATGTCCAAAGTTAGAAATTGCTTGCCAGTTCTACTATTCTCTAATATAAACTCCTGTCATCCTTGGCTTTTTCCTTGCTTTGCTTGACTGCTGTACTCTTTACTACAGGGCTTGCCTCTGCTGCACCTTCAGACAGGTCCTCAGGTCAGAAACTTCTTCTGGTCTTTATTTATCTCATTCTCCTAGGAGGTAAAAATTTGTTGTTTACTGGTAACACTGTCCTGTTTAATTTGTTTTGCTTTTGGCCTTAATTTTGTACAAGGGATCTGTAATTTTCTATCTTGAGGCTGTACTAGGAATCTGTAGTTTTCTGCCCTGAGACTGTGCCAGGAATCTGTAGTTTTCTGCCCCAAGGCTGTGCCAGGAATCTGCAATCTTCTGCCCTGAGGCTGTAACTGCAAAAAAAACTTGAGTCCGTTTGTAATCTTCTAGAAGATAAAATTTTTTTATTTTGGTTTTCTGTTTGCTAGCTTAAGACTGATTTCTGTTTTCATTTCTGGTTAAGGAAGAAATGACCTGATGAGGTCACCTTTTGGATGCTATTTGTAGAGCCAAGATGCTGGCTGAATAGAGTCCTCTGTTTTCTGCCCTGAAGTGTTCCAGGGATTTGTATCTTTCATTTTGGTTTGGATGCATCATTTATCTGTCTGTCTGTCTTTGTACTGCTTGTTGTTGTGTGTCATGGGATCTCAGAATTCAAAATCAGTCAGTCCTCTGAACTGTATGCTAAGGAATTTCTCTGTTGTATTTGTTGAGAACCATGGTGTCTGCCTCTCAAAAGGCAGACTCTGAACTCTCTGTAACATAAATTGGCCTGCATTTAATGTGGGATGGCCCTCTACAGGGTCTTGGGGTGTCAAAGTTACTGAATATGTTTAGAAGGTTGTGACGGGAAATCCCAGCCATCTGGATCAGTTCCCCTACATTGATCATTGGCTAAGTTTGGTCCAGAACCCACTACCCTGGTTGAAGCATGTTCTCTTGAAACTACCAGTCGAGTCCTGGTCTCTTCATCGCTTAAGTGGCCAGTACATATTAATCCTCATGTTATGAACCCTCGTTCACCTAAGCCACCTCCCCCGAGGCAAAGATTGCACCATGCCTGTTACCTGTAGCTTCTGCTTCCTCTGGGTTGTATCCTGTTTTACTTCCCTCTACTGAGAATCCTCTTAATAATCTAGTTAACTCTAACCCTCCGCCGTATGCTTCCCAGGCTTCCTTACCCACTGTTACCTCCACCACCTCTATTTGCCCACAGACATCTCCAGCTGCAACTGAGGTTGCTTCCAGTTCTAATCCCTTTTTGTCTTCTGCACCTCTGACTGCTTGACTCCGGTCCCAGACTGATCCAGCCGCACTCCTTCCCCTCCAGGAAGTTCCTCCTGTGTTGGGAACAGATCGAGCCAGGCAGTTGTTTATGGCATATACTCCCTTTTCCTCTTCTGATTTCTGTAACTGAAGGTATCAGAACCCTCCATTCTCAACTAAGCCACAGGCCTTGATTTCTTTAATGGAATCTGTTATGCATACCCATCGCCCCACATGGGATGATTGTCAACAGCTCCTTGCCACTTTGTTTACTGCTAAAGAGTGGGAACACATTAGAACTAAGGCCAGGAAGTTTATTCTAAACACTATGGGGAGCACGCAAGAAGAGAACCAATATATACTAGAAAGAGATTTTCCTCTTTCTTGCCCATACTGGGACCCTAACACTTCAGCGGGATCTAGGGCATTAAATACCTGTCACCAGGCTCTGTTAGGGGGATTAAAGGGGGCAGTCTGAAAACCTATCAATCTTTCCAAAATCACTGAAATTCTCCAGGGACCCCAGGAATCTCCAGAGGTGTTCCTTGAGCCCCTCCAAGAGGCGTTTCAGACCTACACCCCTTTTGATCCCTTGGCTCCTGAGAATGCTTGAGCTATAAATTTGGCATTTGTGGCCCAGGCAGCTCCAGACATTTGGAAAAAGTTACAAAAACTGGAAGGTTTTATAGAAATGAATATTTCTCAGCCACTTAAGATAGCCCGCAAAGTTTATAATAACTGAGATGTTGAAAAACAAAAGCAGGCAGTGCAAGCAGCTAATAAAGCTGCAAGAAGATAAGCCAAAATCCTGGTAACAGCCCTCCAGTCCTCAAGAGTTGACTCCAAACCTCCCCATCAAAAGTTCAATAACTGCCTCACCATGGCAGGGCAGGCACCGGGGGAGCGGGTCCTGGGCAGGTCACAATGGCACCGGAACAGGGACCCAGGGCTGCCCCACCTTCTGGCTCCCCAGTGCTGCTGGACACCCTGCTCCAGGACCTCTATGACTTTGGAGAGACAGAAGATGACATAGAACAGAAGAGAATTGGGAAGAAAAGGGAAAACAAGAAGAGACACATAGGAGCTTCCATGGTCTTGGCAGCAGAGCCAGCTGTCCTGCCTGGCTCTCTTGTAAGAAGCCAGAAGAAGAGTGCTTCCAGCTTCTTCAAGAAACTCAGAGAACAGCTGTTGTGTGCTGCCAGAACTCCCACTGGTCCTTTTTCAGGACCTAAAGTCCCTACTGCTGCAATGTCACCCTCTCCCTTAAAGAACAGTAGACAACAAGTAGAAGTGGTGGAATTTTACAGCAGAAATAAAAAAAGAAAGCTGAAGCCAGATCAGGATGAGAGCACAAAGACTAAAACTAGTGTTTTGAAGAAAGATATGGATATACAAGAATTTAACCTAGAGAAGACTCGTTTGGAAGTGCATCAGTTTGGGATCGCAGGTTATGGAAAAGGAAAGGAAAGAGTCCTGGAATGGGAATGTGCCATCATGCTGGATGCTAAGCCTCCCAAAAATAGTTATGTGAACTATAAGGTTTTGCAGGAGTAAATCAAAGAAAAAAAGGCAGCAAAGGAAGAGGAAAAGAGAATGACTCAAGAAACAGATCTTTTCAAGAAAAAGAAGAGGAAAGGGCAGGGAGACAGGTCATCCAAAAAGAAGTCAACTCCCAGTATTTTGTCCAGTGGATGGATTGGATAGGTTGGAAAATTTTAAAAATGGGGCATTGATTCTGAGCCCAGTTGATATTAAGAAAATAAATTCTTCCAGAGTGGCTAAATGAAGTACTCGATCAGATAAAAAGAAGAACGGGAACACCTGGGTCAACAGCCCTGACATTCGTCCCCTGCAAGATATCTAGATTATTATTTCATGTTTCACAGACTGTCGTTTCATTTAGAAAAACATGTCAAACAGAAATAACATTTCCAGTCACTGAAGTGTCTGTCCTGTGCTGCTAAACACATAGGGCCAAGTGTAAGGAGAGTATGGGGGGATCCTCACAAATGCCCCTGCCGCTTCACACTCACTGGCTTTGGCGCATTTGAGTGTAATAATGTTTTTCAGTTTTATTGTTTTGTAAGTGCTGATAACTTACATTAAATTACCTTTTAATATTTTTAATGATTTAGTGCTTTGGTATCATGAAAGAACCAAGAGTCTGGTAATATAGCAGTTGTTTTGTGGAAAAGCATATTTTAGCCTCTCATGTATAAGATCAACTTTTAACTTTATAAGAAGTTATACAATTAAAAGGCAACTTTTTAGTTAAAAAAAAAAAGTTCAATAACCAGCTGGGCTCGGTGGCTCAGCCTGTAATCCTGCGCTTTGGGAGGCTGAGGTAAGTGAATTGCCTGAGCCTGCGGGTTCAAGACCCGCTTGGACAACTTGGTGAGACCTCATCTCTACAATAAATAAAAAAAAATTAGCCAGGCGTGGTAGCATATGCCTGTAGTTCCAGCTACTTGGAAGGCTGAGGCAGAAGGATCGCCAGAGCCCAGTAGATCAAGGCTGTGGTGGCTGGGAGCATGCCACTGCACTCCAGTCTGGGCGACAGAGTGAGACTCCAACTCAAAAAAAAAAAAAAGTTCAATAACTAGAAGGGCCAAAGGGGCCAGAAACCCGGAAGTATTCCATTGGCAAAGAACCAGTGTGCTTATTGCAAGGTACTAGAGCATTGGGTCAAAGATTGCCCCCTTTGCCCACAACAAGAGAACCTTAAGCCAGTTCTTGCCTTCTACTGGGAAGGTTGAAAATGACTTGGACTGATGGGGCCAGGGCTCTTTTTCCTTAGGCCCCCAAGAGCCTATGGTAACAGCAGCTATCAGGGGCCACCCAGTTCAACTCTTACTGGGGCGGAACATTCGGTTCTGAAAACACCATTGGGACCTAGGTCTAAGAAGCAGGTTTTGGTCCAAGGGGCAACAGGGCAGTTACTAATTGCAAGTTCACTTCCAACCGGACTGTCAATTTGGGACAAAATTTAGTCACTCACTCATTTCTAATAGCTACAGACTGCCTGTTCCCTCTTATGGGTTGAGACTTTGAAAATTAAGAGCTACCATTGTGTTTTCACCTGACATAATCGAAATGTTCATTCCTACTGCCTACCAAATGCTCCTAACAATTCCACTCTCTGAAGAATACCTTTTTTTTTTTGAGTTGGAGTCTCACTCTGTCGCCCAGAATGGAGTGCAGTGGCCGCTCCCAGCCACCGCAGCCTCGACCTGTTGGGCTCCGGTGATCCTTCTGCCTCAGCCTTCCAAGTAACCGGAATTACAGGCATGTGCTACCACGCCCAGCTGATTTTTTGATTTATTGTAGAGATGAGGTCTTGCTGCCCAGGCGGGTCTCAAACCCGTGGGCTCAGGCAATCCACTCACCTCAGCCTCCCAAAGGTGCAGGATTACAGGCTGAGCCACCGAGCCCAGCTGAAGAATACCTTTTAACTTCCTCTATGTCTTTTACTGAAAATGCCTCATCAAGTTTACTTCTACAGTTGCAACAGAAGTTTCCTTCAGTCTGAGCAGAGACCAACCCACCAGGATTGGCAAAACATCACCCTCCAATGGTGGTAAGTTTAATAGCATCGGCTACTCCTGTTCATGTTCATCAGTACCCAATGAGTTTACAGGCCCGGAAAGAAATTGCTCCTCATATCAAAAAACTCTAAGTTGCTAATATTTTAACCCCATGTAAGTCAGCATGGAACACTCCTTTTTTGCCAGTTCAGAAACCAAGAACCTCTGATTACTGACCAGTTTGAAACTTAAGAGAAGTTAATAAATGAGTTAAAATGATCCATCCTACTGTTCCTAACCCGTATACTTTGCTCAGTCCACTTCCTTCTCAACATCAGATATATACTGTACTGCACTGGATTTAAAGGATGCATTCTTCTCCATTCCTTTTTCCCCTGTCGGTCAACCTATCTTTGTTTTTGAATGGACAGATCCTGACTCAGGGGACACCAGTCAGCTAACCTGGACATGGTTGGCACAAGGTTTCAAGAACTCCCCAACTCTTTTCAGGGAAGCCTTGCAACAGGACTTGTCAAGGTTCCATGCCCTTCACCATGAATGTACTTTACTCCAGTAGGTTGAGGATCTCTTACTTGCACCTTCATACTTGGACACTTGTTTACAAGGTACCAAGGCTCTGCTACAGCTTCTTCAAGACTTGGGCTATCGAGTATCAGCAAAGAAGGCATAACTCTGCTCCACCAAAGTTTCCCACCTGGGATACTGACTAAAAAAAGGTAAACGAGCCCTAATCTCAGCTCAGAAAGAAACAATTCTTCAAATCCCCATGCCTACCACCAAGAAACAGGTATGGAAATTCCTGGGGGTGGCAGGGTATTATCAACTATGGATCCCAGGATTTGCTGAAATTGCCAAGCCATGCCACAGCCACAGCAGGGGATTAGCCCCTAAACTGGACTGCTGCTAAGGAACAAGTGTTTCAGCAGTTAAAAATGGCTCTGACCCAAGCTCCTGCTCTAGCCCTTCCAGATGTTACCAAGCCTTTCCACTTGTTCATTCATGAACAACAAGGAATTGCAAAAGGGGTCCTTACTCAGACCCCAGGGCCATGGAAAAGACCGGTGACTTGTTTGTCTAAAAGATCAGACCCAGTGGCCTCTGGGTGGCCCTCTTGTCTCTGGGCCATTGTAGCCATGGCCATACTAGTTAAAGAAGCAGACAAATTAGCTTTTGGCCAGAATATGGCTTTGACTGTTCCCCATGCCATTGAAACTCTGCTCCATGGAGCTTCTGGCCATTGAATGTCAAATGCTCATATCACTCAGTATCAAAGCCTTTTGGTTGACCAACCTGGGCTAACTTTCTCTCCTATGCAATGCCTTAATCTGGTCACCCTACTTCCTGATAACAATCTGGAAATGCCAGTGCATGACTGCGAAGACATGTTGGACATCTCTCAGGCCAGCCAGCCTGATCTTCAGGACACTCCCTTGAGCCAGGCTGGTGCTGACCTGTTCACGGATGGTAGCAGCCTGGTAATAGAAGAAATCTGCAGGGCCGGTGCAACCATAACCACGGCTCATAATATAATCTGATCACAGGCATTGCCTCAAGGTACCTCAGTTCAAAAGGCTGAGTTAATTGCTTTAACTCAGGTCCAATACTGGGAAACAGAGGAGTGGGTAAACATCTTCACCTACAGCCGGTATGCTTTTGCCACATTTCATGTGCATACCATGATCTACAAGGGACAAGGTCTTCTTACCGCAGCAGGTAAGACTATAAAGAACAAGGAAGAAATCTTAGCTCTCTTAGAGACTTTATGGCTAGCCAAAGAGGTAGCAGTCATTCATTGCAGGGGACATCAGAACTCCTCCAAAAACAACTGGAAACTGCTTGGCAGACCAGGCAGCTCAGAAGGCAGCAGAACTCCCTGTTAAACCCCTGACTATCTTGCTAACTAAAACCTTTCCAGCTCCTTCTCTCCCAAAACAGCCTACTTATACCCAGGAAGAAAAAAAAAAAAAAAAAGAGGCGGACCTAGCAGGAGCTTACAAAGACTCCACCGGATGGTGAATCAAGGACTCTAAAATTATCCTGCCTAAAGCCTTGGGACATACCTTGGTAAAACAACTACATTCTGCTACCCATTTGGGAGGTACTAAAATGACTGAACTGTTAAATCATTTTTATTATATTAATGACTTAAAAAGCAGAGCTGCAACAGCAGCCACTATGTGCCTGGCCTGTGCCCAAGTCAGTGCAAAACAAGGGCTCAGATCCCTGAATGGTATTAAGCCTTGAGGAGCAACTCCCAGAGAAAAATGGGAAGTGAACTTCATTGAAATGAAGCCCCCCCATGCAGGGTATAATTATTTGCTAGTATTCATAGATATTTTTTCTGAATGGGCAGAGGCCTTTGCCACCAAAAATAAAACCATCCTAATGGTTACTAGGTTTTTACTAAATGAAATTATTCCTAGGTTTGGGCTCCTCCTCTTTATTAGCTCTAACAATGGTCCTGCCTTCACCTTGTCCATAGTGCAGCTGGTTAGTAAGGCACTAAACATAAATTGGAAATTGCATTGTGGTTACCGACCACAAAGCTCTGGGCAGGTAGAACGCATGATCCAAACTCTGAAATCTACTTTAACCAAATTAATAACAGAAACCAGTGAAAAATGGATAAATCTTTTGCCTATAACTCTTTTCCATACTCGATGCACCCTATATAAGGCTGGATTTACTCCATATAAAATCATGTTTGGAAGACCCCCTCCTTTGTTGCCCCAATTGCGGGATCCCATTCTGAAAAAAATAACTAACCAATCTCTATTAAAGTATCTCCAGTCTCTTCAACAGGTCCAGGCAACTGTACCTTCCAATGTTCATGCTGTTTTACCCACTCCATCCTCCACGCCTTGTCATCCATTCCAGCCTGATGACCTGGTTTTCATCAAAAAGTTCCAGAAGGAAGGACTAACTCCTGCCTGGAAGGAACCATTTCTCATCATCCTCACCATTCCAACTGCAATCAAAGTAGATGGGATACCAGCTTGGATTCACCACACCCAAGTTAAAAGGGCCAGGGAAACTGACCTAACTCCACCAGTTCGTGTCATCAACTGTGCTATGGTGGCAAGGGACCCCAAATATCCACTCCCTCATTCAACAAGGAAAGATAGCCATTGTTCAGCCACCTGGACTGCAAAAGCCCTCTCAAGGTCACCTTTCAATGTACATCTAAACTGTGAGACTCAAACAGACTGGTTGCTAATTTCTTTACATGTATTGTACTCAGACTTTACCTCTTGTTTTTGTAATCCCACTTGTTTTGGGTTTTGGCACAGAATTGCTTATTATAGCTCCTGCAGATTGGAAATGTGGCAAAAAGTCTCGGTTAATAATATCCTATCTCCTATGCATAGAATGTGTTATTGCCCTACTATATTATGGTGTAGCTTCTTAATTTGCTTCCCCCTCTTAAAATGACTTACCTTACTGCCTATACCTTTTCTTTAACCTCTTTCACATTAGAAAAAGTCCTAGCAATCCAAAATTGAACCCATGGTTCACCCCCGGTCCAGTTTAAAGTAAACCTTCCTGACCTGGCACAAATAAAAAAGGAATGTATATCTGGAAACCTGTACAGTAAAAACAGTATACAAAATCATTACTACAGGAAATCTTGCAAACTGTGCAGCCCCCAGTTATATAAAGGATGTAAACTTTTATCTCTGCCCCAGTAATCCCACTGATCATAGTTGTAACCAGAAAAATGACTTCTTTTGCCCAGACTGGAAATGTGTCACCATTGCAACTTACAATGGGGTCCTAATTATACCTCTGAAATTACCCTTTGACTTGGTGCTGGCCTGGGATTATATATATATATATATGTATATATATATATAAAGGTTACCAATATTCTCCATTATTCCTGGAATATAAGAACTACCTGGGGTATACAACTCTATATAAATGGGTATAGCCATGGTGGCTTATTCACCTGGCAGCAAACAATTGCCTATAAAACCATGGCCAAACCAACGGGACAATTGGCAAAGCTGAAGGATCCTCTGTTTGGCTACTACCAGCTGCCACCTCAGCCTCTGCTTTCTGCCAATCAAATCACAACCCCTGGTTCATTCCAACAACTCCCAAGTTCACCTGACCACTTCCAAACCTGGTCCATCAACCCTCTGGTCTTTTTCCAATGTTAAATAATTTGCACCATCTACTTAATGCCACTATGCCCCAGTTGGCCTCCGATTGTTGGCTTTGCTTAAAGCCAAAACCCCCTTACTATGTGGCCATAGGAGTTGAAACTGCTATCATCTAAAAAACTAACTTCATTCCAGAAATAATTCACATTACTCTAGAAGATGTAACTGGTAAATCCTCCTGTCTTATAATGTCTCCTTTTTCTGATATTTGTAACTTTTCTTTCATCGTAACTATGACTGAATCCATTGCCTACATGGCTCCTAACAACACCTGGTTGGCCGGACCCACAGGCCTTACCAAGTGTGCTATTATCAAAAGGTTTAATCAGTCTACCTTATATATCACTGTTCATGTGTTGCCTCAGGTTTATGCTTATAGTAGTCCCGAAGGAGCTCTTCTACTCAATCACCCTGGTCTTCCAATTACTTGTTCAAAATGTGCTGATCCCTTGGTAGTACCTGCCTTAATTGGACTAAGTATAGTGGGAACAGCTGCATTTGGCACTGCTGCTCTTGTTCATGGAGAACTGGGTCCATCTAACCTTGCCCAAGAAATTAATGCTGATCTGGGAAATCTACAATTTGCCATGAAACAACTCCACAATGAGATAAAATCCCTGGCTAAAGTTGTCCTTCAAAACAATAGGAGCCTAGACTTACCTTTCCTATCCCAAAAAGGACTCTGTGTAGCCCTTTGAGAGTTTTGTTTCTTCTATGCCAACAGATCAGGGGCTATTAAAAATACTCTTCAAAAGGTCAGAGAAAATTTAAACAGATGATAGAAAGAAAGAAAAACTAATAAATCCTGGTTCCAGACCCTGCTTAATTAAAACCTATGGTTAACAACTCTTGGACTCCTCATATTTCTTCTCCTCAGTCTCCTTATCAGGCCCTGCGTAATAACTTGGATTATCTGTTTTGTCAAACAACGAATCAGTTCTGTGACACTTATGTATACAAGACCCCAGTATAATAATGTACTTATGACAGATGGATCAACACATTGACTCATAAACAACTAAAAGGGGGGAATGAAATATCTATCTGCAAAACCGATAATAACCTGCAGAAATAGCTTGCTTGATATAAGTAACTACACTTTGCAACAGATCTTCCATCTTAGCCTAGAGATGACCCCCTTATGTAGCCTTCTTGTAATTATACTGCACACCCACATTCCTGTGCCCCTCAGTGATTGGAAACTCCTTAGTTGCATAAATTCTGCAACCATCCATACCCCCTACTAATCATATGGTTTGCCAAGAAATATCAATCAAATTGTACAGCTTATGTAATGTTTACCTTAAAAAACCCACTATTCACTCTGTTTGGGGCCAAGAGTTCTTTGGGACACTCGTCGACTCTCGGTTGCTGGCATCAATAAAGGACTCATAATCTAATCTCCTCTGCATGTTGGCATCATTTCTCACAATCCAGCTATAACAATCACACTTCCAGACTTCAAACTTTCCTATAAGGCTACAATAATCAAAACAGCGTGGTATGGGTAAAAGAACAGGCATATGGACCAATGGAACAGGATAGAGATTCCAGAAGCAAAACCTCAATTTCTCAAGCAGCTCATTTTTGACAAAGCCTCCAACAAAAACCACTGGGGAGAGGAGAACCTATTTAGTAAGTGGTACTGGGAAAACTGGCTGATCACATACAGAATATTGAAATAGGACCCCTACCTATCACCATACACAAAAATCAACTCTAAATGAATCAAAGACCTAAACATAAAACCTCAAACTATAAAAACCTTAGAAAATGTAGGAGACACCCTTATGGAAATTGGAACTGGCAGCCAATTCCTGATCAAACTCCCAAATTACCATACCATAAGAGATAAGACAGACAAGTGGGACCTCATTAAACTGAAAAGCTTCTGCAAAGCAAAAGAAACCATCAAGAGAGTAGGGAGACAGCCCACAGAATGGAAAAAACATTTGCCAACTATATGTTTGACAAAGGCCTAACATCCAGTATCTACAGGGAACTCAAATGTGCTGAAAGGAAAAAAACAAACAGCCCCACTAAAAAGTGGGCAAAAGACATGAATAGACACTTCTCAAAAGAAGATATATGAGCAACCAACAGACACAAGAAAAAGTGCTCAACCTCACTAATCATCAGAGAAATGCAAATCAAAACCACACTGAGGTACAACTTTACCCCACTAGATACCACCTAACTCCATCATTAATAAAGCAAGCAACAACAGTTACTGGTGAGGATGCAGAGAACAGGGAACACTTCTGGCTGGGTTCTGTGGCTCAGTCTATAATCCCAGCACTTTGGGAGGCTGAGGTGAGTGGATTGCCTGAGCCTGAGGGTTCA
Source organism: Carlito syrichta (assembly GCF_000164805.1). Classification (NCBI taxonomy): domain Eukaryota; kingdom Metazoa; phylum Chordata; class Mammalia; order Primates; family Tarsiidae; genus Carlito; species Carlito syrichta. The sequence goes on from NW_007250643.1 coordinate 416,407, forward strand.
AGAACAGCCCGGGCAAGTTGACAAGACCTTGTCTCTACAATAAATCAAAAATTAGCTGGGTATGGTAGCACGTGCCTATAGTTCCAGCTACTTGAAAGGCTGAGGCAGAAGGATCACTGGAGACCAGTAGACTGACACTGGGATGGCTGTGAGTGTGCCACTGCACTCCAACCTGGGTGACAGAGTGAGACTCCAACTCAAAAAAAAAAAAGGAAGAACCAACCATGCTACCCATTGAAACTGGAATGGATTAAAAAAATGTGGTGCATATACACAATGGAATATTATGCAACCATAAAGAAGGATAAGCATGTGGACTTCACAGCAACTTGAATGGATTTAGAGTCTATCCTACTCAGTGACCTATCACAGAAACAAAAAACAGAGTACCACATGTTCTCACTCATAAGTGAACCCGAACAATTACCATAATACTTTAAGAAAGGGATTGGGCCATTACCATGCTAAGCCCATGTGACTTCTTGAGCTACAGTCACCATGTTTCCAAGCGTTGGCCTTCTCCCCTACCTTGGGGAGGTGAATCTCCTCTGTCTCTCTCTCTCTAATTTGCTTTCTTAATAAACTATATTTTCCAATCTAAAAAAAAGAAGAAAGGGATTGGCAGTAACGGGATACTACCAGGGTGGGGGTGGTGGTGGGGACACAACATCAATAAGGGTACCTGATCTCAAACCAGGCAAAGTGGGGACCAAAGGGAGGCTGAAACTTTACCTGTATGATGACCACCTGTATACCTAATCCTGAATGGTACCCCACATCTTTAAAATTAAAAAAATTAAAAATTAAAAAATCGGTCAGGCATGGGGGTACATGCCTGTGGTTCCAGCTACTTGGAAGGCTGAGGCAGAAGGATCACCTGAGCCCAGCAGGTTGAGGATGCAGTGGCCATGAGCATGCCACTGCACTCCAGCCTGGGCAACAGAGTAAGACTCCAACTCAAAAAAAAAAAAAATCATAAAATAAAAACCCGGAGTCTGGAATTCTCCCACCTTATCTCAACAAAGCCTGTCCTTTACTCATTTTCAAAATTCCTTAGATAGGAACTACAAATTACCAGTCAGGAAACTTTTGAATTCAACCTATGAACTACAAGTCCCAGCTTGAAAATGTCCCTTCCTCCTGGGCCAAACCAATGAAAATCTCACATATATTGATTTATGATTTCATGTAACTTCTGCCTTTCTAAAATTTTTAGAACCAGTTCAACCATGGTGGGCACATGTTCTCAGAACCTCTTATGGACGGGTATTCCTGGGCCTAGGTCCTCAACTTTAGCTCAGAATAAACCAACTTAAAATATCTTATAGAGTTTGGCATCTTTTTGTCAACAGACCCAAGGAAGCTGGATGTGTAACTCTCTGTCTACAGCTAAAGGCCCAAGAACTGGGTGGGGGTAGGTGGTGGGGATGTGGTGCTGCTGGTTGGAGTCGTGGAGTCCAAAAGCCAGGGAGCTTGAAGTTGTTGTCCAAGGACAGGTGAGGAAGAGTGGGTCTCAGCCAGTAGGTGGATGGATGTGTTCACCGTGTCTGTTTTCTTCTCTCTGTGTCCCAGCAGATTGGAAGATGCCTGCTTCCACTGAGCATGGGTCTTTTCCACCTCATCTACGCAGGCTAATCTCTGGAAACACCCTTACAGACACATTCCAGAATAATCCTTTACCAGGTTTCTAGGTATTCCTTTTTGTTTGTTTGTTTGAATTGGAGTCTCACTGTTGCCCAGGCTGGAGTGCAGTGGCTACCACACTCCACAGCTACCACAACCTCGACCTGCTGGGCTCAGGCACTCTTTCTGCTTCAACCTCCAGGGTAGCTGGGACTACAGGTGTACACCATCACATCAGGCTAATTTTAAAATTTATTGTAATAATAAAATTTATTATTATTAATTTGATTAAAGTACTTTTAAAGTTTGGTTCATGCATTCTACCTGTCCAGAGCCTTGTGGTTGGTAAGCACAATGCAATTTTTAGTTAATGTTTAGTGTCTTATTAACCAGCTATATTATGTACGAGGTGAAGGCAGGACCATTGTCAGAGCCAATAGAGTGTGGAGCCCAAACCTCGGAATTATTTTATTTAAAAAAAACCTTGCAATCGTCAGTGTGGTTTTATTTTGTGTGTGTGTGGCAAAAGCTTCTACCCATCCAGAAAAAGTATTTACAAATACCAGTAGATAGTTACCCTGCCTGAGGGAGTTTTATTTTAGTAAAGTCTATTTTCCATTTTTTGCCAGGGCTTAATTCATGAGCCTGTTGGAGGCTTTGACCCTCTTTTTGGGTTAACGCTGAAGCAGAAACTATTTAACAGTTCAGCCATTCTGGTACCTCCCAGATGGGTGGTGGAGTGAAGCTGCTTTACTAAGCTGTGTGCAAGAGCTATAGGCAAAATAATTCTGGAGTCTTTAACCCACCAGCCATCAGACCTCTTGTGAGGTCCTGCCAGGTCCGCTTCTTCTTCTTGGGTACAATTGGGCTGCTTTGGGAGAGAAGGAACTGGAAAAGTTTTGGTTAGTAAAATAGTCAGGGGCTTAATCAGGAGTTTTGCTGCCTCTTGAGCTGCCTGGTTCGCTAGGCAATTCCCAGCTGCTTCTAGAGGGTTGGATTTCTGATGTCCTCTGCAGTGAATGATGGCTACCTCTTTAGGGAGCCATATAGCCTTTAAGAGGACTAAAATTTTTCCCTTGTTTTTTCATAGTCTTACCTGCTACAGTGAGAAGACCTTATTTCTTGTAAATTATGGCATGTACATGGAGCGTAGCCAAAAGCATACTGGCTGTCAGTGAAGATGTTTACCTGCTTTTCTGTTTCCCAGCGCAGGGCCTGAGTTAAAGCAATTAACTCAGCATTTTGAGCCGAGGTGTCTTGAGGCAAGGCCTGTGGCCAGATTACATCATGAGCCGTGGTTACAGCTGTACCAGCCTTTCGGACTCCCTTTATTACCAGGCTGCTACCATCCCTGAACAGGTCAGCATTAGCCTGACTTAAGGGGGTGTCCTGGAGATCAGGCCAGCAGACCTGAGAAATGTTTTCCGGATTATTATCTGGCAGCAGGGTGGCCGGATTGAGGCATTGAGTAGGAGAGAAAGTTAGTCTTGGTTGGTCAAGCAAGAGACTTTGATATTGGGTGATATGAGCATTTGACATCCAGTGGCCAGAGACTCCTTGGAGCAAAGTTTCAACAGCATGGGGAATAGTCAAAGCCAAGTTCTGGCCAAAAGTTAATTTATCTGCTTCCTTAACTAGCATGGCCATGGCTGCAATGACCTGGAGACAAGAGGGCCAGCCAGAGGCTACTGGGTCCAGTCTTTTTGATAAGTAAGCCACCAGTCTTCTTCAGGGTCCTAAGGTCGGCATGAGGACCCCCTTTGTAATTCCTTGTTGTTCGTGAATGAACAAGTGGAAAGCCTTGGTAACATTTGGGAGGGCTAGAGCCAGGGCTTGGGTTAGAGCCATTTTTAACTGCTGGAACGCTTGTTCCTCAGCAGCAGTTCAGTTTAGGTGTTGATCTCCTGCCATGGCTGTGTATAGGGGCTTGGCAATTTCAGCAAATTCTGGGATTCACAGCAGGCAATACCTGCCACCCCCAGGAATTCCTGTACCTGTTTCTTTGTGGTTGGCATGAGAACCTAAGAATGGCTTCTTTCTAGGCCGAGGTAAGGACTTGTTTACCTTTCTTTAGCTGATATCCCAGGTAGAAACTTCAGTTGAACAGAGCTGTGCTTTTTTCACTGACATACGGTAGCCCAAGTCTTGGAAAAGCTGTAACAGAGCCTTAGTGCCTTGTAAACATGTGTCCAAGTCTGCAGCTGCAGGCAAGAGCTTGTCTATATAGCGGAGTAGAGTACATTCAGGGTGTAAGGCCCAGAATCCTGACAAATTCTGTTGCAAAGCTTCTTCGAAAAGGGTCCAAGTTAACTGACTGGTGTCCTCAGAGTCAGGATCTGTCCATTTAAAAGCAAAGATGGGTTGACTAACAGGGGATAGGGGAATAGAGAAGAAGGCATCCTTTAAGTCTAACAGTAGGAACAAACATTTCAGTTTTGTCAGGTGAAAACACAATAGTGGCTTTTAACTTTCGAAGCAGGTTTCAGCCCATTGGAGGGAATGGACAGTTTGGAGCTATGAGGAATGAGTGGGTAACCAGTTTTGGTTCTAAGTTTATAGTTCAGTTAGAAGTGAATTTGCAACCAGTAATTGCCCCCGTTGCCCCTAAAATAGGTTCCCGGGGCTCAGAGGGCCATTACCAGAATTTTAGTTTGTTTCCTGGCAACTTTATTGACTGCCTGTGCTGCCTGTTTTCGTTTCTTAGCATTCCAATGGTTAAAAACCTTTTGGGCCACTTCCAGCAGCTGAGAGGTATCCATTCCTGCAAAGCCGTCAAGCTTCTGTAATTTAATTTTTTTTCTGGATGTCCAGAGCTTCCTGTGCCACAAATTAATAGCTTGAGCATTCTCAGGGATTGCACATGGTATAAGTACAAAAAGCCTCCTGGAGGTGTTCAAGGAATGCCCCTGGAGATTTCTTGGGACCCTGGAGGATCTCGGTAGTTTTAGAAAAATTGATAGGTTTTAGGACTGCTCCCCTTAGCCCAGTTAATAGAGTCTAGTGATAAATTTCTAATGCCCTGGACCCTGCCGAAGTGTTAGGGTCCCAGTCTGGCGAGAGGAGGGAAAAACCTCATCTAACATTTTTTAAAACTTTTTTTTCTGTGTACCTGCAGCTGAGGCTAGAATAGATTTCCTAGCCTCAGCTCTAATGTGCTCTTGTTCCTCAGAAGTAGACAAACTTATAAGGAGCTACTGACAATAGTCCCAAGTGGGGCAATGTGTGCACATAACTGATTTTATTAGATATCAGAAACAGTTCGCTTGGTTCGATCTGCCCCCTATGGAGGAGGAACCTCCCAGAGGGGAAGGAGAGGGACTAGATCAATCCAAGAGCAGAGGTGAGTTGCCAAAGGTGGAGACAATGGAGGGGAGGTGGTAATACTGGTCATGCATGCATGCAGGGTTTAAGAACAAGATAAAAAATGGCTTTTGGCCCTTGGTTTGTTCTTTTATTTTCTTATTCCTGCTCTTGGAAATATTCTTATGATGCTGGGAAATGGGGTGAAGATCAGTCTTCCATAACTACTTCTTGCTGAGTGGGCTGTAGAGTTGTTTTTTTTTTAAATTTATTTTCAAGGGCACAAATAGGAAACAGTGGGACTTTAACTAAATGTTATTTGGATTTAATAAAATACCAAGTGAAAGCATAGACAAAATTATTAAGCAAGTAATGATGAAAAAAAGCTATTGCCTCAGAAATAATACTGGAAAGTCAAAGTAGTTCCACAAACCACATGCATGATGAGTCAAAATTTTTAATTTATCAACATAAGTTGAAACATTTCCCTGCAAATTATTTACAGCTATACTTTAACAAGAAAACACAGTCATCTTGACAAAGTCTGAAGAAAAATTGAAAACATTAGAGATATGTAATTAGGTTGCAGCCCAAATTGAGAATTAAAACAGGTAAATGTTGGCAAGTTATATTTTACAATGGTTGATAAACTCAGATTATTTTGGTATTTATCCTGTGTTGGATTAACAATCCTTGTGCCTAGAAGGAGATTTTGAAGTCCGGTAGCAACTTGGCAGTGAAAAGCTTTGTAGCTGATTACAAAACTCTGTCAATGAAATTAATTTACCTGGCCTGCAGGCAATTCAAAAGGGGTTGAGGTAAGTGTGGTCCCTGAAACTTGTTTTTTTTTCTTCCCCCCTCTGTTGTTTAAAGGAGAAAATTCTTTATTATACAGTCTGGGGGACTGGAGGGTCAAGAAGCCTGTGACCCCGTATTAAATGACAAACAAAACACAATGACAAACAAGACATGTCTGGACCAAGTGAGAAAAATTATGGATTCCTGGCACAGCCTCAGGGCAGAAAACCAGAGGACTCTATTCAGCCAATATCTTGGCCAAATGAATGGTATCCTAAGGGTAGCCTTGTCAGGCCATGACTCCCTTAAACAGAATTATGGCCACAAGCAAAACAGACAGAAAATGAAAGTAAATTCTTACCTCCCAGGAGACTGTAGACAGACTCAGGTTCTTTTGAGGCTATAAGCTGCCAGCAGTCGCTTCAACTCCCTCTGACCAGATGAGAGGTTTCGGGGTCTGAGGTGACTCTGGAGGTGCCCTCCCTACAAGCTCTCCACCCAGTTAGGGGGGACCAGAGCGAGGCAGCTGTTTGTGCTGGCAGATTTCTCACTGGGGCCTCCAAATGTTATTACTGAATTGTGAGAAAGAGACATGCCAGCAAGCCAAGTCTAATTAATTATGAGTCCTTTATTAATGTGCAAGTCAAGAGTAGGCTCATGCCAAGAAAGCTCTTGATGCCCGAATTAAACTAGCAGGAAGCTTATAAAGGCAAAAACCGCCAGTGGACTACATAGCAGGGGGTGAGGGTACAAGGAACTAAAAACAAAAGGAGCAATCTCTTGGATTTCAGTTAACAAGGCATACAGTTACATGGAACTTGTGGCTAGAGCGTCTTGCAAATGGTCAACAAGAATGGTCAATGTAATCAGCTCAAGGGAATGCAGCTGTGGGTCTGTGGTCATGGGAACGTTACAGCAATTACACGTACACAATGGGGGTTTATTTCTAGGTCAAGCGGGCAGTTAAGATGGAAGACTTTAACAAGATGGAGTTACTTATGTCAAGTGAGTTAACACAGATTATTATTACTTATATCAAGCATTAAGCAAACTAGTCTTATATTAAGCAAGCTATTATAAATAATTATTGATTTTTCAGATATTTCAGTACCAGCTACTTAGGAGGCTGAGGAGGTAGGATCACTTGAGCCCAGGAGGTTGAGGCGTGGTGAGCTGTGATTGTGCCACTCACTCTAGACTAGGTAACAGAGTGAGACCCTATCTAAAAAAAAATGTTGTTTTGTATATATAAAATAACATATGTATAACCTAGGTGTAGCAGATAACACACAATAAATATCTATGGACTTCTGCCAAATCTCAACTAGAATTTATCAATAATTTATATAATAATCTGCTGTTTTTCTCTTACCTCATCTCCCTCACCCTATCCCCTAATGACTGTTTAACCTAATGATCAAAGAAATTAAACAATTGAAACTTTTAACTTATTAGCTTGATTTTTTTATTGATGCTGATAAAAATCCCATTTTTTGTTATTAAAGTTTCTACAAACTATTTGGGGTTATGAGTTTGTCACACAGTGATGTAAACTTGTTTCTTTGTGCTGACTCTAACCTTGATTACTACCCGTTTTCCTAGGCTGCTTCCTGGACCCAACTGAGTTCTTCTGTTCTTTTTCATTCTAGAAGTCCAAGACCAGTGTGACAGTACAAAGCTATGATAGTATAACTGATGCTTAGGAAGACAAAGACTATCCTATACTGATCTATTAAAATTCCTGTTCTGAACTATTAAAATTCCTGATTTAGGAATGCTTTGTAGGCTTTACAAAAGACATTTCCTCAATTAATAATGACAACCAATGGTTCTCTAAGACAAAGTTAAATGGCTTTAAAAGGGTAACAAGATTCTCACTGTGCCACTTAGTAACTGTGACCTTGCACAGTTTATGCCTCCCTCCCATTTCTTAATAAGATTGACAACTTGCCTGCCTTACTGGACTATTCATTAGGTTCAACAGTGTTTGGGAACCTATGTTGCAGATGAAACTCCTACCCAAATGATAAGCAATAATTAGATAGAAAGAAAAATGGCCTTGAATTACAGGGCGAAGCGTGAGCTGCTAGGATTATCTCCACAAAGAAGCACTGCACTGGTGGACACTAAGAAAGTTTTCCTCCAGCTCCAGGACTTCCCGGTGGATTTGAAGACAGGGGATTGAATGTCTCAGATCTCTTCCAGCTGTTTTTTTTTTTTTAAGTTTAGAGACAGGGCCTCACTCTGTTGCCCAGCCAGAGTGCTGTGACATGATCACAGTCACCACAGCCTCGACTTCCTGGGCTCACATAATTCTCCCTCCTCAGCATCCTGAATGGCTAGGATTACAAGCATGTGCCACTACACCTGGCTAATTTTTTGATCAGCTTTACAAAAAGTAGAGCCCAGGTCCCACTATGTTGCTGAAAGGTAGGTACCCCAAGAAACTTAGAATAAAAGAACCTGGTAAAATAATCCTAGCAGTAGTGCAGCCGTTTTGTCTCAGCCTTAGCCATGTCACGTATTGCTGAGGCTTTCTGCTGACCAACCTATTCTTTTACCTCTTAATCATTAGCAAGAAATAAAACCGGTCCCCTCAGGGTTGGGACTTCGTAATTATTTAAGCATGTCTAGTCCTAATTGCTCTTCTAGGAATCTATGCCACCCAATGATGTGATGTATTGTATCAGTCTTCTGTAACCAGCCTCCAGCCCACCACCTGGAGTCAAGAGATATTGATGCCTGGGGATGTCTAGAAACAAGACTTATGTGACTTCTGTTATCTACATCAAAGAATGTAACCTCTGCACTTTCTTCTTAGCCTCAAAAGATAGTCTTAAATATACCCAGCTTCTCGGTCTTCGAGGCCAAGCTCGCCTATGAGTGCTGGTTCCTTTCCGTCTGAGGAAAGTGGATAATAAACTTTGCTTCTTTCTCCTTTGCAATTCTTCGCATTACTCCCGCAGTACTGGCCCACTTTGCCACAGTTTACCCTTTCAGTTTCCTAGGTTGATCTTCAACTCCTGGCCAGGACCAATCCTCCCACCTCGCCCTTCCAAAGTGCTGGGATTAAAAGTGTGGCCCACCTCATCCAGCTAATTTTATTTTATTTTTTAAATTTTTTTTGTGGAGATGGGGCACGCTAACTCTTGACCAAGCCATCCTCGCCTGGGCCTCCCGAATCGCTGAAACTCGGTGTCTGCTCTTAGCTGCGCTAGCGGAACCCACTTTTTACTCCAGCGTAGTGTTCCTCTCTTAGAGACATTACGGCCCACGCGGTGCTCTCTCGGGTCCTCCTCGACAACGCCCCACTCGGCTCCTCTTACACCCACAATGCATCTTGCGTTCCATCTAGGTGGCGGCTCTGTCACGTGCCGCTGCCGGTGCGCGCTTCCGCGTGGCGCATGCGCAGAGCACATGTCGCTGTTTTCCTCCGTGGCGGCGGTGGCGAGCGGAAGTTCCTGGGAGCGCCAGTTCCGTCTGTGTTCCAGTGGACAAAATGGCGAAGATCGCCAAGACCCACGAAGGTAAGCGGGCTCTCCCTGCTGCGCGTCTGCCCGCCGCCCGCCCGCGGCGCCCCCTTGTCCCTGGGCCTCCGCCTTCCCCCGCGGGGCCTCCCGAGAGTCCAGGCCTGCGCCTCGGTCGGGTGGTCCCCTCGGCGGGCCGTGGCCCACGTAATGGCGGCTCCTCCGCCCCGCGGCGCTTTGTTCAAGCTGGGTCGCAGCTTCGCGGTCGCTCCCGTCTCCGGTCCGGGCCTGGCTTATGCCGCTCGCTGCATAGGGCCCTGGGCGTAGCTTCGGGGCGTGGGGGAGAGAGCCTCGCCCGCTGGGCGCGGTCGGCCGGTCGTTTGCGCCGGGGAGGCCGCGGAGCCCCAATTCTCGCCGCCGCCTGCATCCAGGAACCCGACTCTCGGAGCCCGTCCCGACTCCGCGGGACGTGCTCGCTCTCGGTGATTTGGGGTGAAGTCTGTAGACCACCCCCCCCAGTTGCTCTGGGCGGCACGTCGGTGTTTTCCTTTGGAGAGGAGTTGTGGGAGGAGCGAGTGGAGGAGGAAGGCCGCGTCGCTCTCGTCGGCCAAGCTCCCGAGCTGTCGGTCGGTTCACGGCATCGGGTTCTACGGAATGAGGAGAGCGCGGGGGATAGGCCGGAGTTCATGGGGGGAGGGGGTCCGGAGGAAGTGGGATTCGTGCCAGGAAGGAGGGAGAGGCCTTGGGGGTCGGAGCTGCGGTCCTTGATTTCTGATCCGTAATTTGAAAAATGTCCACTCGGCCCGCGGCCTCTTGGAGAACGTCACTTTGGCTTCACACGCCCTTTCCCGGCTGTGGCTGGGGGTCAGGCCGAGCCGTCAGAAAGTCCACAGTCTGTCGGGGGAAGCAGACACGGATGCCTCGTCCTCTCACGGGGCCAAACGGACTCTGAGATAGAAATGCAAAGGTTCGTTCTTGGGGCTCGGGTCACGGAGAGATGGGTTGACGCCTCGGGTTATTTCACTGACGAGGTTACCCGTCCCTGGTCTGAAGGTATCAGTCCGTTTAGATGAGGGGAGCTTCCGACCCCAGAGACCATCGTGAACGAGGCAGTGAGTCGGGAGCTTTGAGTGGTCTGCGCTGGCGGGAAGGGTGTGAAGGGAGCAGTAGGGAGGGAATGTGGGTGGCTGTGAGTGACTGCGGTGACCTTAGTATTAGTATTCTTTTAGATATTTAGGACTTAAGTGCTTTTTTTTTTTAAACCCAGAACTGTTTTTATTCTTTTGTCTTGAGGCTATCTCAAACATACCTTTTGCAGTGTACTTAGAAAATATAAGGACGTTGCTATTCGTGTTCATTCAGGGGTACGTTATTTATTTGCAGGCATTGTGTAGTTTTGATACTTTTTTATTGGTGTCTTCAATATAAGATGCTCTTGGACAGGAAAATCAAGGTTCTGGTTAGTTTTCCTGCGTTTTTAGAAACCCAGCTACAAGTCTTGACTGATTGTGGTCTTTGGCCACAATTTTATTTTATTTGGGATTATTCTATCACTGTGAATAAAATGATGCTATAAAGAAAATATTGGAACGTTCAGTTTAACATCTGTGCACAGCCTGTGCCCATCACTGGGGTGTGGTAAGGGGGTGGTAAATATTTAGTAGGAATACACATAGGATCCACATAACCTCTTGCTCCCCTCCTGGAGAACTCTAGCTCTTCTTGGTCTGTTTCTGTTTTCACTCGTTAAGCCATTTCTGATAACCTGAAGCAGAATTAATTTCTTGTTTTTGTTTAGGTGCTATTATAGCTCTCATCATAAATCCTTATTATATGGCTTAGAATAGTCTGTTGCATTAAGATTTCTCCTACTTTGAGATTACTGCATACAGAATTATGCCTTAGTATCCCCAGCACTTGGTGCATAATGGATGCTCAAATGTTTAACTGTTTATTGAGAGATTCATATATTCTAGAATTAGTGAAAGAGCTTCACAGGAAGGTGGCACTTAAATTGACCTTTATTTAATTTATTTTTTTTGACTTGGAGTCTTACTGTTATTCAGGCTGGAGTGCAGTGGTATGCGGTCACCACAGCCTCCACCTTCTGGACTCAGGTGATCCTTCCAACCGTGCTATTTTAAAAAATTTATTGTAGAGATGAGGAAGGTCTGTACAAGTTGCCCAGGCTGGTCTTGAACCCCTGTGCTCAGGCAGTCCTCTCTGCTGCTACCCAAAGTGCTGGGATTAGAGGCATGAACCACCACGCTCAGCCTGGAACAAATTTAGTTTTTAAATTGTCTGTATCTTAATGTTTCATTGCCATTAATTAGCAAGACCAGTAAAGTCATCAGAAAGGGGGAAAATATTATTTTGGAAAAGTTGGATTATTTAAGGTTCAAAAATTAAGTGAAGCTGGGCTCGGTGGCTCAGTCTGTAATCCCGTGCCTTTGGGAGGCTGAGGTGAGTAAATTGCCTGAGCCTGCGGGTTTGAGACCCGCCTGGGAAATTTGGCAAGACCTCATCTCTACAATAAATCAAAAAATTAGCCGGGCGTGGTAACATGCGCCTGTAGTTCCAGCTACTTGGAAGGCTGAGG
>NW_007250643.1:428213-438689 GCF_000164805.1 Carlito syrichta
AAAAAAAAAAAAAAAAAATTAAGTGAAAGAGCTAGAAAAAAATTCTATTTATAAAAAAATTCTATTTAAGTTTAATGGAAGACTCAACTTCTGAGAAGAAGGATAACTTTTTCTTTTGTTAAAGAGATGGTGTCTCACTCTGTCACCCAGGCTGGAGTGTACTGATTGTTCACGGGCACTGATTAAGACATGCTGCGGCCTTGAACTCCTGGGCTTAAGCCAGCCTCCTGAGTAGCTGGGACTATAGGTACACTCCACTGCAACTGACAAAGTTATTTTTTGTTGCATGGGGCCAGAGGCTTTGATTTCAAGGGGCTAGTAGAAAGAAGAACCAAGAATGAGAGAAGGACTGAATTTTAGAAAACCATTCTTAAAATAAAAAAACCCAAATCTTTTTGTTGCTGAAAACTGCAATTATGTGGAAGAGTAGAATAGTGAAATAAATACCCATGTACTTATTACCCAACTTCCACAGTTATACGCTTACGCCAATTTTGCTTAATTTGTACATTGATTCCTTCTACCCTTCTGTTATTTTGAAGCAAATCCTAGACATATCATTTTATCCTTAAATATTTCCATGTGTATTTCTAAAATGTAAGCACTTTAAAAAAAGTAATACCAGCCGGGCTCGGTGGCTCAGCCTGTAATCCCGCGCCTTTGGGAGGCTGAGGTGAGTGGATTGCCTGAGCCCGCGGGTTCGAGACCCGCCTGGGCAACTTGGCAAGACCTCATCTCTACAATAAATCAAAAATTAACCGAGCGTGGTAGCGCGTGCCTGTAGTTCCAGCTACTTGGAAGGCTGAGGTGGAAGGATCGCCGGAGCCCAGCAGGTTGAGGCTGCGGTGGCCGGGAGCGGCCACTGCACACCAGTCTGGGCGACAGAGTGAGACTCCAACTCAAAAAAAAAAAGTAATACCACTATTACATCTAAACTTAAATCTAGTCAATGTTCAATTTTGTCTGTTGTCTTTCAGACTTTTTTTTTTCCAGTTTAAATCAGTTTTCAAATAAAGCCCATATACGTTGTGATTGATAGATGTCTCAAATCTTTTTCAGTTCATATGTTTCTCCATCTCCTTTTCTCTTTCCTTGGAATTCATTTGTTGTAGAACCTTTGTCCCTTTGTAGTTTCCCAGTCTGGAGGGAAAGGGGAAGTTGGCAATAAAAACATCCCCAATTTCCTCTTAGATTCCCACCAATACTGCAATCAGGATGTCAAGGGGCCCACAAACAAGGGAAACACCCAGATCATCATTGGCGTTAGGTATCAGCAGTTCTAAAATTATACTTCAGGCTTAGTTTGCCCTAGCAATAGAAGAAAATCTAACAAAGGACTTGCACATTCTGGTTCTCCCTCCCACCATAATTTCAGTGACAATAAATATACCCTCTCAGGTTTCTAACAGGCTTAACTGCCACCTGAAATAGTTTTGTATGACATGCAGTTATATACATACCTTAAATTACCAATGTAAGAAAAACCTTATTCTTTTTTTTTTTTTTTTTTTGAGTTGGAGTCTCACTCTGTCACCTAGGCTGGAGTTCAGTGGCATGCTCACGGCCACCGCAGCCTTGACCTTCTGGGATCAGGCGATTCTTCCGCCTCAACCTTCCAAGTAGCTGAACTACAGGCGCACACTACCTTACCCAACTAATTTTTGTGATGTAGTGTTGAGTGGAAGTCTTACTCTGTCACCCAGGCTGGAGGGCAGTGGTACGCTCCCGGCCACCGCAGCCTCAATCTGCCGGGTTCAGGCGATCCTTCTGCCGCAGCTTCCAGGTAGCTGGAACTACAGGCATGCGCCACCATGCCTGGCTAATTTTTTGATTTATTGTAGAGATGAGGTCTTGCCAAGTTGCCCAGGCTGGTCTTGAACCTGCGAGCTCAGTCAGTCTTCTCACTTTGCCTCCCAAAGTGCTGGAATTTATAGGTGTGAGCCACCGCGCCCAGCTTCCTTCTTAACATTTCAGAATCATACTAGACATAGTAGTTCACGCCTGTAATCCTAGCACTTTGGGAGGGTGAGGCTAGAGGATTGCTCGAGGCCAGGGGTTTTGAGACCAGCCTTAACAACATAGTGAGACCTTTACCTTTGCAAAAACAATAATTAAGAAAGAAGAGACTTGAGAATCAACTGAGAGTCCTACATATATCCTTACCCTACCCTCACTTAGTAGGTTTTACTGAAGATAGGGTCATGGGGAGAGTTTGGGCAGGGAACAAATGAGATTTCCATCCAGAAAATCAAGTAGTTTAGTAATCCACGTAAGATATTTCTTTCTTTTTTTGAGCAGGAGTCTCACTCTGTCATTCAGGCTGGAGTGCAGTGGCACACTCATGGCCACCACAGCCTTAACCTTCTGGGCTTAGGTGATCACTCTACCTCAGCCTTCCAAGTAGCTGAAACTACAGGCACACACTACCATGCCTAATTAATTTTTGATTTATTGTAGAGACAAGATTAAATATTTACTTACTATAAGACCCAGCAGTCCCATCCTAGGTACAGGTATTTACCCAAGTGATAGTAAAACCTGTATTCACACACAAATCTGCACACGAATATTTATAGCAGCCTTATTTTTTTTTTTTTTTTGAGTCAGGGTCTTACTCTTACCAAACTGGAGTGCAGTAGCATGATCATGGCTTACTACAGCCTTGAACTCCCACCTTAGTCTTCCCACCTTAGCCTCCCAAGTGACTGAGACTACAGGTGTGCCTGACTAATTTTTTTTCTCTGTCTCCCCCCTCCCCTTTTTTTCTTTCTTTCTTTTTTTTGAGTTGGAATCTCACTCTGTCACCTAGGCTGGAGTGCAGTGGCACACTCGTGGCTACCTTGTGGCTAGCACAGCCTCAACCTGCTGGACTCAGGTGTTCCTTCCGCCTCAGCCTTCCAAGTAGCTGGAACCATAGGCATGCGCCACCATGCCTGGCTAGTTTTTTGATTTATTGTAGAGATGAGTGTGCCACTGCACTCCACGTGCTGGGATTACAGATGTTAACCACTGCACTCTCTCCTCTTTTTTCTAAAGTCAAGATCTCACTCTGGCACCCAGACTGGAGTGCAGTGGCACCATGACAGCTTATCACAGGCTCAACCTCCAGGGCTCAGGCAATCCTGCCTCACCCTTCCGAATAGCTGGGACTGCAGGCGTGTACCACCATGCCCAGTTAAGTTTTTTATTTTTTTGTAAAGACCATGTCTTGCTATGTTGCTCAGGCTGGTCTTGAACTCCTGGTCTCAAGTGATGGGCCTCCTCTCAAAGTGCTGGGGGATTGCAGGTATAGACCACCGTTTTGAGCTCCTTATTTGTCATCACTACAAACAACAAACAGCTTGAATGCATCTCAGCTAGAGAATGAGTAAACACTTTGTAGTACAATGACTAAACCCATAAAAAGGCACAGACTGTTGATGGACATGGCAGTGTGGAGATTGGACTATTTGAGGGGTCAGATGGGTTAGAGTGCTAACTCTTTGGCAGTTGTGTGTGTGGCCACTAAGAGGTCCTAATCTCTTCTTGTCCAGACACTAGCAGACAGTTTCGTTTTTTTTTTTTTTTCTCTGTCATCATATCTGGAATTACAGGGAGTCCGTATTAGGAAGGGGTTAGGCTGGAACAGAGGATTTGTTCATGTTGGTCATAATTGAAGTAGGGAGAGATTACCTGAAACATGTCTTTCTCTGCCTCCTTAAGTCTTCGATATTTTGGATCTTTGGTAACTCATATTTTTTCAGTAGTTTCCTCTCAACTCTTTTTCATTTTTGCCCACAAATTGTGTGCATTGAATTTGTTGTCAAAGATGATCTGCTATGCATGTTTTTAGTTAGTTCGGTTTTTTGATTTTGTTTTTTTGGGGGGGGTTGGAGTGACACTCTGTCGCCAAGGCTGAGTTACAGTGGCACACTCATGGCCACCACAACCTCCACCTGCTGCGCTTAGGCAATCCTTCTACCTCAGCCTTCTAAGTAGCTGGAACCACAGGTGCATGCCACCACGCCTGGCTAAATTTTTGATTTATTATAGAGATGAGGTCTTGTCATGTTACCCAGGCTGGTCTCGAACTTGTGGTCTCAGGCAGTCTTTTTGCCTCTGCCTTCTAAAGTGCTGGGATTACAGGCGTGAGCCACCTCCCCTGGCTAGTTAGTTCATATTTAAGAAACTGTGGGAATACCTACATACCAGTAGCCATAGCTTAGTGTTAGCTTTGAAAATATGGAATAAGAGACTACTTTTTTGTCTTTCCCAGAGATGTAAAATGTTCATAAAATTTGAAGTTGTGGAATTTACAAGCCTTTGCTGACATAGACTAGGAAGAAAAAAATTTGGAAAACTCGTTTTGATTTCTACAGATTACATACATTCTTATTATAAAATATTTTTATTAAAGTGTTTTTAGAGATGGGGTCTTGCTCTGTCACCCGGACTGGAGTGCAATGGCGTGATCATATCTCACTGCAGCCTTAAACTCCTAGGCTTAAGTGATCAGTGATCCTCTGACCTCAGACTCCCAAGTAGCTGGGACTACAGAGGTACACCACACCCAGCTAATTTTTATTTTTTTCTTTTTTGGTGGTGGTGGGGGGTTTATTTTTCAACCAGGTTACAGGGAGACAGACAGTATCATTACCAAAAAACCAGCTCTATTTTAAAAATTTTTGGAAGAGATGGAGTCTTGCCTTGTTGCCCAGGCCGGTCTTGAACTCTTGGGCTCAAGCGATTCTCCCTTCTCGGACTTTCTTTCTTTTTTTGAGTTGGAGTCTCACTCTGTTGCCCAGACTGGAGTGCAGTGGCTGCTCCCAGCCACCACAGCCTCGCCTGCTGGGCTCCAGCGATCCTTCCGTCTCAGCCTTCCGAGTAGCCGGAATTACAGGCATGCGCTACCACGCCCGGCTAATTTTTTGATTTATTGTAGAGATGAGGTCTCGCTGCCTAGGCGGGTCTCGAACCCGCGGGCTCAGGCAATCCACTCACCTCAGCCTCCCAAAGGTGCAGAATTACAGGCTGAGCCACCGAGCCTGGCTTCTTCTCGAACTTTCAAAGTGTTGGGATTACAGCCACCATGCCTGTCTCAATTATGAAATATTTAAACTCATTCATGATCTCCGTGAACCTACATTATTCCAAATTCTGTTCCTGGTTGCTGCTGATGTGAATTTATGTCATTCCAAATTCTGTTCCTGGTGGCCACTGACATGAATTTACATCTTTGTAAAGTCTGTTTCTGAATGCTGGAATGTTGTCATATGTATGTGTCACTATGTTTTGCTTGAAAATGAGTAGTGAGGCAAGGAGAAAGTTAATTGAGATAATTATTGGATATTGACTGTGCAATGTTATTTATTTACATAATTGGTAAAAATTGCAAGTTGGTCATTCTATTGCAATTAGTGTTGTATACTTGTATTTTGATATTTCAGGGCTTTCATACTTATATTAAAAATAATTTACCACCGGGCACAGTGGCTCACGCCTATAATCCCAGCATTTTGGGAAGCAGAGACAAGAGGATTGACTGAGCCCACAGATTTGAGACCAACCTGGGCAACATGACCAGACCTACCTCATCTCTACCATAAATCAAAAAATTAGCCAGGCATGGTGGGTCTTACCTGTAGTGCAAGCTACTTCGATGGCGAAAGATTCCCTGAGCCCAGCAGGTTGAGGCTGTGGTGACCATGAGCATACCACTGCACTCCAGCCTGGATGACAGTGAGATTCCAACTCAAAAACAAAAAAAAAAAAAGAAAAGAAAAAAACATTTACCATAATTATGGAAAATTTAAAAAATACGTGCTGATGAGATTTTCAGGGTTGAAAGTGAATTCAGTGAACTTATTAGTGATAGACAGTGATGTAATGGTACAATGTAAAGAAGAAATATATATATTCTATATAAAATATATATTTGGTTTATAATCCAAATAAAAATACAAAGTACAGAATGCTAGTCAGAGTGGTGTCTGAAGCAAATACTGGATATGTCTACAACTTTTAGCTGTATTGAGATAGGTGACAATTTAGAAGACTATTTCACTTGTGCTTAACACCAGAAGTTTGCGGCCACTAGCTTCAGATTTTTTTTTTTAATCTTCACCCACCCTCAGTATTAGGAAAGCAAAGAATTTGCCAATCACGAATGTGTTAACTTACAGAAAAGTACAGGACAGAAGATAACACTAACCCACAGCTCAGCTTTATCAGTTCTTAATATTCTGTCTTATTTGCTCCACACATTTTATTTATTTATTTTGGAAATGAAACTTCAGACACAAAGCTACCTTATTTATGAATGTAATGATAGAAATTTGTTTGCTCATAAATGTTTGGTATTCTGGCATATAAAGCTTCAATTATTCTGTGAGTTGCACAATAAACTGTGAGTTTTATGGAATCAGGTGTTTTAATTTTGTGGATAACAATGTTTGTATAAATGTGCTGCAGTTTACAGTGTATTAACAAAACTTGTCAGTTTATGGGACTTCATATCCATAGTTTCAGACAGAGACAGAAGATAATGCCTCATTTGCCTAAAAAACATTTAACTGTGCAGCCTATAGAAATTTAGTAACTAACTCCCCTCAGAATTAATTAACTGCTGGCAGCCGTGTAGCCCCAGAAGACCATGGCCTAGGTAATTTTGTTATTAAATTTTGACTTCATAAGAACTCAGTCATGATTTAGATTTACATAGATTGTATACAAACACAAACTCAGTATTTTACGAATCTTTGTAATCAGAAAACTCTTGCTAATCAGCAAGTACATACAATCAGGTAAAATTCAGTAAATGAAAGTAGTTCAGTTGGGCTCCGTGGCTCAACCTGTAATCCCGCGTCTTTGGGAGGCTGAGGTGAGTGGATTGCCTGAGCCCACGGGTTTGAGACCCGCCTGGGCAACTTGGTGAGACCTCATCTCTACAATAAATAAATAAATAAATTAGCCAGGTATAGTAGCGCGCGCCTGTAGTTCCAGCTACTCGGAAGGCTGAGGCGAAAGGATCGCCGGAGCCCAGCAGGTCAAGGCTGCAGTGGCCTGGAGCGGCCACTGCACTCCAGTCTGAGTGACAGAGTGAGACTCCAACTCAAAAAAAAAAAAGAAAGTAGTTCCAGAATAATATTATCTAGATGAGGGACCATTTGCTGAAAACAGAATGGAAAGTGGAGGGGAACAAAAGCAGTTGGCACAATATATATTGTATGGTACAGTTTTTAAAAACAGTTCTCATTTTCTGACAGGGCAGATGACTCATGCCTGTAATCCCAGTACTTTGGGAGACTGAGGCAGGAGGATCACTTGGGCCCTCATCTAGATGATATTATTTAGATGGCGTTCAAGACCAGCCTAGGCAACATGGCAAGACCTTGTCTCTACAAAAATCATAAATAAAATTAGCTGGGCATGGTGGCCTAAGCCCAGGAGGATTGCTTGAGTCCAGGAGTTCAAGACCAATCTAGGCAACATAGCAAGACCTTGTCTCTACAAAATTCATAATATAGCGGGACATGGTGGCCTAAGCCCATGACGTTGAGGCTGTGGTGAGCCATGATCATGTCATTGCACTCCAGCCCGGGCGACAGAGTGCGACCACTAATCAAAAGGACAGCATTTTATACTATTCTTTAACTCATATATACTTAAAAAATAGAAAAGGGGTATTGTTTTATTTGCTTGTTTGTTTGCTTATTTTGAATCTGAGTGTCACTGTTGCCCAGGCTGGAGTGGTGTGTCATGATCACAGCTACTGTGGCCTTGATCGGCTGGGTTTAGGTGATCCTTCTGCCTCAGCCTTCTAAGTAGCTGGAACTACAGGTGCATGCTAGCTACTGATTAGCACCTGGCTAAATTTTTTGATTTATTGTAGAGATGAGATCTCTCCAAGTTGTCCAATCCCTGGGCTCAGGCAGTCCTCTCCCCTTCAGCTCCCAAAGTGTGAGCCACTACTCCTGGCCTTACTTATTTTGAGTTGGGTTCTTGCTCTGTCACCCATGCCTAGAGTGCAGTGACTCACCACCACCTCAACATCCTGAGCTCAGGCAGTCCTCCTTAGCCTCCTGAGTAGCATGCAGACCTGAGCCACCACGCCCAGCTAATTTTTAAAATTTTTTTGGGGGGGGTAAAGTGTCACTATGTTGTCATAGGCTGGTCTCGAACTCCTTGATTCTACATGCATAAGCCACTGTGCTTAGCCAACATGATATTTTAAATTGGAATATTTGGTAGGATTCTGTAGCAGGTGCATCAGGTGATTTCTGTGTAGGTGGTCCGCAGACTGCATGAATGTTGCAGAGGAGAGATTGCAGACTATTTGGCTGGCCTGATTCATTCGTTTCTTTTGTGAATCCTGATGGAAGTAGCATTTGTGGTCCTTAAGAATATTTAGTTAAAAGTGATACATGCACCCGTGGCTTAAAAAAAAAGGCTCAAATATTTCAAAAAGGAAAAAAAATGAAGCACAAATCTTCACTCACCGTTAGCTGGTTTTTACGACCATTGAGAGTGTCTTCTGTATTTCTCTAGGAATAAGAAAGTACGTAGCTGGGCGCAGTGGCACGCCTGTAGTCTCAGTACTTTGGGAGGCAAAAGAGGATTGCCTGAACCCACGGGTTCGAGACCAGCCTGGGCAACATGTGGCGAGATCTTGTCTCTACAATAAATCAAAAAATTAGCCGGACATGGCGAGATCTTGTCTCTACAGTAAATCAAAAAATTAGTGCATGCCTGTAGTTCCAGCTACTTGGAAGGCTGAAGCAGAAGGATCACCTGAATTCAGCAGATCCAGGCTGCGGTGGCTGTGAGTGTGCCACTGCACTCCAGCATGGGTGACAGAGTGAGACTTCAACTCAAAAAAAAGAAAAAACTTGATAGGGGTGGTGGAGTTTGGGGGGGGGGTGGCAAATGTGATTTTAAAACTTTTTTTTTGAGTCATTGGTCTCCCTGTGTTGCCTATACTGGAGTACAATGGCACAGCCATGGCTTACTGACTTACAACAGCCTCCACCTCCTGGACTCAGGCAATCCTTCTTCCTCAGCCTCCTGCGTATGGGGACTACAGGTGTGCTCCACCATGCCCAGCTTTTTTTTTTTTTTTTTTTTAGTTGGATTCTCACTGTTACCCAGGCTGGAGTGCAGTGGTATGCTTATGGCCACCACAGCTTCCACATGCTGGCCTCAGGTAATCCTTCCACTTCAACCTTCCAAGTAGCTGGAACTACAGGCGTGTGCCCCCACTTCGGCTAATATTTTGATTTATTGTAGAGATGAGGTCTTGTCAAGTTGCCCAGGCTGGTGTCAACCTGTGGGCTCAGACTATCCTCTCACCTTGGCCTTCCAAAGTGCTGGGATTATAGGCGTGAGCCACCACACCCAGCCTTTAAAACATTTTTTAAAAAATTTATGTAGAGCTGAGATCTCACTGTTGCCCAGGCTGGTCTGGATTTCCTGGATCAAGCAGTCTTCCTTCCTGGCCACCCAAAGTGCTGAGATTACAAGTGTGAGCCATCATACCTGGCCAAAACTTTCTAAAAGTATAAAACTTTAAAATAATAAAAAATGGAAATAATAGTAAAAATAACCACCTCACTCAAATTAGGCTATTCTGGCAGTCTGGGCTACTGTATTATCTGTGGAGATGGTGGTGCTGTGACACTCTGTACGGATTTTGAAGTCTGGAGAAATCTGAGCTGGGTGCAGTGACTCACACCTGTAATTCCAGTACTTTGGGAGACTGAGGCAGGAGGATCGCTTTGAGTGCAGAAGTTTGATACTAGCCTGGGTAGCACAGCAAGACCTCATCTCTACATAAATTTATAAACAACAAAAAAGCCTGACTTGGTGGAGCATGCCT
This sequence comes from Carlito syrichta, assembly GCF_000164805.1. Lineage (NCBI taxonomy): Eukaryota > Metazoa > Chordata > Mammalia > Primates > Tarsiidae > Carlito > Carlito syrichta. The sequence continues at coordinate 438,067 of NW_007250643.1, forward strand.
ATAGTCTTAGCTATGTGGGAAGCTGAGGCAGGAGGATCACTTGAGTTTAGGGTTTCAAGACTGCAGTGAGCAGTGATTGTGCCACAGTGTTACAGCCTGGGTAATGAGATTCTGTCTCCTAAAAAAAGGATTTTGAGATCTGATCTTAAACTGGGGCTGCTAAGCTCCAGTCTAATATTTTGAGTTCATTAGACCTGCTTCTCCTTTCTTTCCTTGTGGGGAAACGTGACCCAACTGTGCCCTGGCCAGTGCTTACGTTTTCTGCTTTAAATCAGACCTATTTGGAGGAACTACAGGAGGTTTCTCCCTTAACAGGTAGATGGGGGGGTTAGGCAACTTCATCATACTATTTGAGTTTTTCTCTTTTGATTCATGCATGCAACTAGTGAATGATCTGTCTAAAGTGCATGGTTTGAAAAGACTTAATTCAGCATGGGTTGGCAAGAGTTGAAACAACTAATTGTTAGGTCACAGAAATGTTTTACAGTATAAACTATTTGTTTCTTTATATGCCTGTGTATTATTCAAATTATTAAGATATTTGGGGAGATTTGAAGCTGTATTATATATTGTTAGGTGATTTTAAAGTTATCTGGTGTCAGAAAAGACTCCAAAATGGAAGT
>NW_007250643.1:438709-461736 GCF_000164805.1 Carlito syrichta
CACTGTCCTCAGGCTGGAGTGCAGTACATGCAATGGCCACCACAGCCTTGACCTGCTGGACTTATGTATTCCTTCCACCTCAGGCTTCCAAGTAGCTGGAACTACAGGCATGTGCTACCAAGCCTGGCTAATTTTTTCACATATTGTAGAGACAAGGTCCTGGCACCTGTGGGTTCAGGCAGTCCTCTCATCTCATCCTCTCAAAGTGCTGGGATTACAGTCATGAGTGACCGTGCATGGCTTGACTTGTCTATATTTAAAGAAGGCAAACAAAAGTGACGACTAAGTGAAGTGCCTGCTTGATTGACTCATGGATGAAAAAAGGAACACCTGAAGCATGCTAGGATATTTGGGGAGATTTGAAGCTGTATTATATATTGTTAGATGATAACGTATTAAGATTTACTTTCTTAGGTATACTAATACCATTGTGATTACTAACCCCTATATGACAATTGTTTTAAATTTTCTGCATATAAAAGAGACTTTTGATAAAAACCTAGTAAATGCATTGTATTGAGTTCTTTGGAAAAATAAATTAAGAGAAGTCTGTATTCTCTTATAGATATTGAAGCACAGATTCGAGAAATCCAAGGCAAGAAGGCAGCTCTTGATGAAGCTCAAGGAGTGGGCCTTGACTCTACAGGTTATTATGACCAGGAAATTTATGGTGGAAGTGACAGCAGGTTTGCTGGATACGTGACGTCAATTGCTGCAACTGAACTTGAAGATGTAAGTTACATATTGTATACAAGATGTACACATTTTTTTTTTGAGAAAGCAAGAAATATGAAAGACTTTAAGTCAACTGGTTTATTCTGTAGAGATATTTTGGGGTTCTTTTAGAGGATAACACTATTGAGGGTATCCTTCCTTGCTAAGGTTCAAAACTTTACTGGAAGTGCTCAGTTCGGACTAACTTGTTTATCCAGCAAATCATTAACACTATTATAAAGTAGACAGTTGTAGGATAAATTCCTGCTGTTACTTACTGGCTCTAGAGTAGCCCATATGAGAAATGACTTGGTTGTAAATAGCCATCTGTCCATGTGGCTTGATTTCTGATTTAGACCTGATGCTGTGTGTTTTTCTCCTTTTGACATCTTTACATGAATGGAATTTTTCTTGTTACTGGCACTTGTGAGCTTTCATATCTGTTTTAAGTACTACGGAGGATGACTGCCTCTCGTTTTGAAATCTATTCCATGTGGCTTATATTTTATTAGACCATTTCAAACTCTGAAATATCTGTCCATTTTTCGTGTGGTTCAGTTACAAATTTTATTTTACATAAAAGATTATGTAAAATTTTATTTTATGTTATATTGAAGGTTATTAATCTGGTTATTTTAGGAAATGCAAGTCACATTTTATAGTTGACTCTCTATCTTTTTCTTGAGATAAATTTAAAAGTCTTAAAGGTGAAATTTCTGGAAACCAACCACTGACTAGTTTTTTTTTTGAGTCGGAGTCTCACTTTGTTGCCCAGGCTGGCATGCAGTGGCACGCTCACAGCCACTGCAGCCTTGACTTGCTGGGCTCAGGAGATCCTTCTGCCTCAGCCTTCCCAGTAGCTGGAACTACAGCCATGCACCACCATGCCTGACTAATTGTTCTTGACTTACAGAGACGATGTCTCGCCAAGTTGCTTAGGTTGGTCTTGAACCCCTGAGCTCAGGCAGTCCTCTTGCCTTGGCCTCTCAAAGTGCTAGTATTACAGGCATGAGCCACTGCACCCAGCTAGTATTGTATTTTGTGTTCTCATAACCTAATTGAAAAGATGGAGTTAACTGTGTTCCAGAAGCTGAGAGGGTAATTGTCATTTTCTTTTATTTCATTTCTTTTTCCTTTTTTGTTTTTGATTCAGGGTCTCACTCTTGTCCAAACTGGAGTATAGTGCACAATTAAGGCTCATGGCAACCTTGACCTTCTGGGCTCAGGCCATCCTTCTACCTCAGACTCTTGAGTAGCTGGGACTATAGGTGCATGCCACCATGCCCAGCTAACTTTTGTTTTTTTTTGTAGACATGAGATCTCATTATGTTGCTCAGGCTGGTCTTGAACTTGGCCTCCCAAAGTGCTGAGATTATAGGTGTGAGGTACTACACTTGACTGTCGTTTCTTCTTTTCAAAAAAATATGAGGTATAAAGATCTTAAGAATTAACCATTGCTGTACTTTTGACACTAGAAAAGTAGCAGTATAAAATTTTTCTGTTTAAACATACTACCGGGAACAAATACATTTGGAATCAGTTACTTTTTACTTATTTCTATGGTTAAGTTATGTTTAAAAAGCGTGAGTGAAGAAAACCCAAGGAAGATGGAAAGTTCTAAATAAGCTGGCTATAGCTACCAGATGTGAAAAACATTTAATCTTGGCTTCTCTGTGAGAAAAATGAAATGTTCAAGCTTTTCTAGTCCATACTTACTTTATCTTAGCCTTCCTTGCTAATAATTTTAAAAATAAAGAGAACTAAGTTTAATTTCTTCAGTAGTTTTCTGAAGTGAAAGAAAACCTATTAATGTTTACATGTTTTATGAACTATGACTTAGGCATTACACTCTAGTAAATGTTTTGATTTCATGTTGATTTTTTGTAATTTTTAAGCTCTGACATTTAAGTTTGGCTTATTGGGAGTGTTTCATTGCAGGATGACGATGACTACTCATCATCTACAAGTTTGCTTGGTCAGAAGAAGCCAGGATATCATGCCCCTGTGGCATTGCTTAATGATATACCACAGTCAACAGAGCAGGTAACTTTAAAAAAAAAATCATATTCAACTAAAGAAAAGTTGAATGTCTGTGTTTCCATTGAAAATTTCAAGAGTCGGTTCTTAGAATGTTTTGAGGAGAGTTGATTTAGGAGGATTAGAGATAATAATTTACTTTGTAAAGGTAATCATTTCATGAATCATTGAACTATAGATAGAAATGGGGACGTGTGTATTGCCTCATCTCCATATGCCTTAATTCTCAATACAAACATTCACAAAATGATGCAGAATATTTCTTTTATTAGCAGGCATGTGTTAAACATTTGTATGTGTCTTATAATGTTCTGATTTTTGTTTATAACATTGTTTGGTTGACTATTTAAAGTGGGTTTTAATGAGACATCCCTCTTTTCAGTATGATCCATTTGCTGAGCACCGACCTCCAAAGATTGCAGACCGAGAAGATGAGTACAAAAAGCATAGGCGGACCATGATCATTTCCCCAGAGCGTCTTGATCCTTTTGCAGATGGTAATTCTTTCCCACCTTTCTATAAGTTTCAGAAATTTATTTGTATTGAGTTGTCTTTAGCCCTTTGATTTTTTTTGGCATGCGTATGAATTTGCTTTTCTTTTGTAAAATCCCCCTTATTATAGATTTGTATAGATTTGGTTGAAGTCACAGATGCCATATTCTTCATCTTTATAATGCAAGTTTTCTTTCCAGGTAGAAGGACAAGAAAATAATGAGCCAATGCCATAGAAACGCAAAGGGTTAAAGGTTTTTCTTTTACTTTTGTTTTGGGTACGCTTTCTATACTTTGAACAAATGTATTTTTCTGTCAAAATACTTTCAAATTATTGAAAGTTGTCATTCCAAATTCTAGCTTTTTAGGATTGTTACCTCTGAGAAACTGTTTCTCACACTAGAGCGCCCCCCCATATTGCTCTAAATATAGCTTAGTAAATGCGCCTACTTTGCTCTAAGCATACTTAAAGTTAAAACAAAAGTATGTATACAAAGGCTTTGATATTTTTAATAGTTGGAGTCTGTTTTGCTAATTGTAGTGTGCAAGTCAGCACAAGGGGCATAGTGAACCTGATGGAAGCTTTCCTCAGGTGAGTGAGTTTCACCATCAAAATTAGGTGCCTGTTTCTTAAAATTAGATTCGGCTGCAGGTTTACATACTAGACTTTTCAGCCTGCATGAATTAGTAGGGATATTCTTTTTTTACTTGCATAATTGTAATTGATTTAAACATGTATGTCAGAATTCACAGGCCCATACTAACTGTCCTTAATTTCTTTCCTACAGCAGTACTGCTATATGCCAGTCCTGTCTGCATTCTTAAGGGTGCAGTTCAACACATCCTCTCTAGATTATGGTGAAAAAGTATCCCAAAGGAAGTCTTATCAGAGCTAGTGTCAGAAAGAATGACACTACCAATTGGGCATGATCTTCAGCATAGAAAATGTCTTAGAATTTTATTATTTTTTCCTAAATTGTGATGCTATACTACTAGTATAGCTAATTATCACATTTCTAAAGTATAGTGTGCCTCTAAATTTTATATATACTATCTGGGCTTCTTTAAGATATTTTGAAGTTTGGAAAGCAAATACTGAAGCTGTAGCCAAGAGACTAACACATCTCTTAGTACACCACTTTTCTTCTGTATGCATCATAATAACTTGGTAGAAGTAATATATTTCAAGTAATACGTTTTCAGTTGTACTTTCTAAGAAATACAAATATGTTTTCTGGGTCAACAGAACTTAAAAGCATGAAGCCCTTTTTAGTAACTTGACATCAGAATAAGATTATAGGTATATTATGAAAAATCAGATTTTCTAAACTACAACTGTTTTAGAACACTGTATGAAGAACTTACTAGTCATAGTTATTTGTAGTCAGGATTTTTAACAACTTGCAACAGGTAATGTTTTGAATATAAATATCTTTCCAAAGTGTTACTAATGGTAAAGAGATAATTTTCTAGGCTTCTATTCTGCTGCTTGAAGTCAGAACTGCTGATGGAGACAAAGGCACGAAAGTGTACGTATTCCGGATTAGCAACCCAGGAACCCATCACTTCTGAAGACTAAACTGTGCTGTCATTTTGTTTTTATATGCATTAAAATATTTGTTTTAAACTGCTGTAGATATGTTTGTGTTCAAACAGGTTAAATTGATGAGCAAACTCAATAAACAGTAAGATGTATAATTGTTAAAGTTTTCCATCAAAAATAAATTAAATGATTATGGAATAACATAATATTAGAGCAGGGCAGATAAATCAGTTTAACCCAATTATCCTTTATTTATTGTACTCTTGTCCTGTTGCTGTTCTTTTCTGCAGGAGGGAAGACCCCTGATCCTAAAATGAATGCCAGGACTTACATGGATGTAATGCGAGAACAGCATTTGACTAAAGAAGAAGTATGTGAATCTCTTTATTATTTTTTTGAGTCTCTTACTTTAGTGGTTGTGAAAGAATATAAAGAAAGTTGAGATTGAGAGACTGTTATATTTCTTTTTTGCTGTTTGCTGTACAAATATTTTAATGGTATGAATAAAAATTAAGTTGAGAAAGAACCTTACTTTCAAATTATACCAGTTATCAAAATAAAACTTTATTTCTATTTCCTTTTCTAGTCTCAGGTCTCTTGGCCATGTATGTACGTGTATATGTTAACAGTGGATGTGTCTGTGGGGAGCTTAATGGTATATGTCTGAACCCATTTCTGTTAGGGAAAAGTTAGATAGTTTAATTGTGCTTTGAGAGTCCCTTCAGTTTTGGTATGGATGGAGTATTTGGAATAATTCCATTTGGCCTGCAGAGATTATACATTTTGTTTTAATAGCCTTCACACCTTTATCATTAGAATATAATAGATTCATTTGTTGTGTGTATTAAATGGGGCGATAGAGGCTCTCTTTAAAATAATGTGAGTTAAATGTACATTTGTTATCTTTAAATTATACATAATATTTACATAGTTGTAAACATAAGACATAATTATATTGATTTTCCTTTCTACCATTTTTCCATCTTGTTACCTAGTCTTAATTGCTGTTTATCTGAATTTTAAAGAAAACCGTATTTTTCAGTGGAAGCATGTGGTTCTTCACTATTGACTGAAGATTTTACTTTGCTTACTGTGTATAAGTAGGATGTGTTATGTTATGAATTCTGTACTTGTCTTTTTTTGTTAAGAAAGATATTTCATAAAACTGGAATTACAGGAAAGAGAGAAAAAGGAATGTACTACCAATATCCTAGGAAGAAAGAGTAAATAAAGTCTAAAATAGGATGACTAATAGAAGTGACTATGCAAAGGAGATAAACATACACTGGAAGCTTCTTAAAAGTGAGCACTGCATTTTCAATATTTTTCAGCGAGAAATTAGGCAACAGCTAGCAGAAAAAGCTAAAGCTGGAGAACTAAAAGTTGTCAATGGAGCTGCAGCATCCCAGCCTCCGTCAAAACGAAAACGGCGCTGGGATCAAACAGCTGATCAGACTCCTGGGGCCACTCCCAAAAAGCTGTCAAGTTGGGATCAGGCAGAGGTAATTGTTTTTATTTTTCATTATTACTATTTAAAAATTTTTCTGTTTTGTGACTTGTCTTAGTTTGCTCGGGTTGCCATAACAAGATATAGCAGACCAAGTGGCTTACAGCACACATTTATTTTCTCGCAATTCTGGAGGCTCAGAGTCCAAGATCAAGTAGCCAGTAGGGCTGCTGTCTGGTGACAGCTCCTTTGTTGGTTGCAGATGTTTGTTTCTTGCTGTGTCCTCACATGGCCTTTTCTCTGTGCCAGTGGGACCTGTTGTCTCTTCTCTTCCTTTTAGGACACCAGGTCTTGCAAATTATGCCCTACACATATGACCTCATTTGACCTTAATTACCTCCCTAAGGCGCAATCTCCTAATACACATTAGGGGTTTAGACTTCAACATACGAATTTTGGGAAATGCAGTTCAATCATGGAGTAAGGCATGTTCCATGGTAGTAAATATATTAAATATAGGCTGGGCATAGTGGCTCATGCCTATAATTCTAATACTCTGCGAGGCTGAGGAGGGAGGATTACTTGAGCCTAGGAATTCAGAAACGAGCCTGGGCAACATAGCAAGACCTAGACTACACAAAATACAAAAATAAAAAAAATTAGCCACTTGTTGTGACATGTGCCTGTAGTCCCAGCTACCGGGGAGAATGAGCCCAGGAGGTCCAGGCTTCAGTGAGCTATGATTGTGCCACTGTACACAATCATACTGTACACAGTACACAGACCCCAACTCAAAAAAAAATTATATCAAATATGTAATATATGTGGTATAGTGGCATATTAAATACGACATGTAGACATGCAGGCAGTTTACATTATGGAGGTTGAATACAATACAGTGGTCTTCCACATTTTCTAGATGGGTAACTTACGTCTCTGAAAACAGCACTCCCCTAGAGGACTTTCTTTGTCTTAAAAGTTTTTTATTGTGAAAAATATCTCATAAAATTTATCATTTTAATCACTTTTTGGTTTTTTGTGTGTGTGGGAGTTGGAGTCTCACTCTGTCGCCCAGACTGGAGTGCAGTGGCCGCTCCCGGCCACCGCAGCCTCAACCTGCTTGGCTCTGGCGATCCTTTCGCCTCAGCCTTCCAAGTAGCCGGAACTATAAGTGCGCGCTACCACGCCCGGCTAATTTTTGATTTATTGTAGAGATGAGGTCTTGCCAAGTTGCCCAGGCGGGTCTCGAGCCTGCGGGCTCCGGCAATCCACTCACCTCAGCCTCCCAAGGCGCGGGATTACAGGCTGAGCCACCGAGCCCCGCCACTTTTTGGTTTTTTAGGGGGAGGTCTGGGTCTCTGTTACCCAGGTCTTGAACTCTGAAGTGATTCTCCTGTCTCAGCTTCCCAAGTACATGAGACACTGTAGGCATGCACTACTATGCCTGGCTAATTCTTTTTTGTTGTTGTTGTTAGAGACCGGGTATCTCTCTGTTTCCCGGGCTGGTCACAAATTCCTGGGCTCAAGCAACCTTCCTACCTCAGCCTTCCAAAGTGCTGGGACTACAGGCATGAGCTACCACACCTGCCCCTCTAGTTATTTCTCTGTAGGTGTCTGAAATAAAATTTATTTTCCTTTGTTAAGACTCCTGGGCATACCCCTTCCTTAAGATGGGATGAGACACCAGGTCGTGCAAAGGGAAGCGAGACGCCTGGAGCAACCCCAGGTTCAAAAATATGGGATCCTACACCCAGCCACACACCAGCGGGAGCTGCTACTCCTGGACGAGGCGATACACCAGGCCATGCAACACCAGGCCACGGGGGTGCAACTTCCAGTGCTCGTAAAAACAGATGGGATGAGACCCCCAAGACAGAGAGAGGTACTTATTGTGGTTGTGTGGGTGAAATGTTGAGTTGATGAGTGGTATGTTTACGTTTTGGTCCTGGGTACACGTGTAAATAACCAACTGCTTTTGGAACAGATAAAGAACTGAGTAGATGATATGCCTAATTCTCCTTTTTTGAAGAGGTTTAAAATTTTTTTATGGTTTAAGAAGAATCTTAGGAGAAAATTGCAGGTCTTTATCCTTTTTATTGTGGTAAAATGTACCTTACATCAAATTTACTATTTTAACATTTTTAAGTGTACAGTTACATGGAGTTAAGTACATTTTCAGTTGTTGAGCAACTACTATTCATCTCTAGGATTTCACTATTGTTCATTTCTAGGATTTTTTCCTTCATGCCAAACAGAATCCCTGTACCCATTAAATAGTAACTCCCCATTTTTCCCTCCTTCAGCCCCTGGTAACCTTTTTTCTTCTTTCTGTTTCTGTGAGTTTACCCAAACCTCTGGCTTTTTTGTAGATGATCTAAAGCTATATTTTGCTAATTGTTTATGAGTATAGCTGTGCTAAATTAAGGTTTAATAATATATCTGCTGTATTAAAATTTTATAAAGAATTTTTTTTTTTTTTGAGTTGGAGTCTCACTCTCACCCAGACTGGAGTGCAGTGGCCGCTCCTGGCCACTGCAGCCTCGACCTGCTGGGCTCCGGCGATCCTTCTGCCTCAGCCTTCAAAGTAACTGGAACTACAGGCGTGCGCTACCATGCCCAGCTAATTTTTTTTTATTTATTGTAGAGATAAGGTCTTGCCAAGTTGCCCAGGCAGGTCTTGAACCCACGGGCTCAGGCAGTCCACTCACTTCAGCCTCCCAAAGCACGGGATTACAGGCTAAGTCACCGAGCCCGGCATAAAGAATTTTTAATGATATAGGGAAGGACTTAACATGTAAGGGGTAAAAGAAGCAGTGTAGAATTACTTGCAAAGCAACCTCAACTGCATAGAGAATTGAAGGAAGTGACTCGAGATATACTTGGTGACTGTCTCTGTATAGTGATGTTGTGGATGATTAAATAAATTATTTTGATCTGTTTTCTTGTTTCTCAGTCTTTACTATATGTTTTTGAGCAGGTCTCCATTTTAGGAACGTAGTACTTCAGAATTGATCTTTTTCAATATGTTAGTGGTTTGAGAATAAACAGTTTTCTTTTTAGAGAATAGACAGTATTTTTAAAAGGATAAAAATTGTGGTATTAATCTGTTTTTCTCTTTAAAGATACTCCTGGGCATGGAAGTGGATGGGCTGAGACTCCTCGAACAGACCGAGGTGGAGATTCAATTGGTGAAACACCGACTCCTGGAGCCAGCAAAAGAAAGTCACGTTGGGATGAAACACCAGCCAGTCAGATGGGTGGAAGCACTCCTGTTCTGACTCCTGGAAAAACACCAATTGGCACGCCAGCCATGAACATGGCCACCCCTACTCCAGGTAGAAACTCTCTCATTGGAAACAATTCTCTTTTCCTCCTGAAGTATTTTCATTTTTTCTGTGTGGTATTCTGTGTGCTATTAATGCCAAGTTTTAGCAAGAATAAGGGGATATAAAAATAAGTCTTGGTTTTGTTTATAATAGAAAAGCAGTTAAATATTAACACTGATCTTATACCCTAAGGACCTTATACTGATCTTATACTGTCTTATACCCTAAGGACCTTTGTGCTATAGATTGCTAAAAAAAATTTATTTTTTTGGGTAGGTCACATAATGAGTATGACTCCTGAACAGCTTCAGGCTTGGCGATGGGAAAGAGAAATTGATGAGAGAAACCGCCCACTTTCTGATGAAGAACTAGATGCTATGTTCCCAGAAGGATACAAGGTAGTACAGTGAATATGAGTGAGATGGTGTTTAGAATATGAACTTCATTTTGAATACTCAGTAATAAAATTGCTTTAGTTTGCTTTCCTTTGCATCTGGTTTTTTTTGAGTTGGAGTTTCACTCCATCACCCAGGCTGTAGTGCAGTGGCATGCTCATGGCCACCCCAGCGTCGACCTGCTGGGCTCAGGCAGTCCTTCCACTTCAGTCTTCCGAGTGGCTGGAAATATAGGCACGCACTACCACATCCATCTGATTTTTTGATTTAGTGTAGAAATGAGGTCTTGCCCAGTTGCCTAGACTGTTCTCGAACACATGGGTTCAGGCAATCCCCTAACCTCGGCCTTGCACAGTACTGGGATTGCAGGCTTGATCCACTGCGCCCGGCCTGCCTTTCCATTCCTTTAGGTATTTACTAGTATATTTTAATTCCGAAAAGTAATAGAGATGAAGAGAAGTGAATTATCAGTTTTTGAAAGCAAAAAATCTCAAGGATTTCTAAGATCATACTTTGTGAACTGCTGCTGCTTCAGTTTATTAGTGGTTCCATATTAGGTCATAGCTATTGGTGCCTCAATAAGATTTTTTGTATTTAAGTTTATGGATTGTCAGTGGACACAAAGAATATTCTCTTTACCACAACAGCTTTCTTTTTTTTTGAGCCAGGGTCTTACTCTGTTACCCAGACTGGAGTGCAGTGGCACAATCACAGCTCACTGTAGCCTCAACCACCTGGCTTAGCCTCTTCCAGTAGCTGGGACTGCAGGTGTGCGCCACTATGCCTGGCTAGGTTTTGTTTTTTTTTTTCTTTTTTTTTTTTCTTGGTAGAGACGAGGTTTCGCTATGTTTCTTGGGCTGGTCTTAAACTACTGGGCTCAAGCAGTCCTCCCACATTGGCCTCGTAAAAGTGCTGGGATTACACATGTGACCCACTGTGCCTGGCCTTAGGGTTTTTTTTGAACTGTAAAATTTTCTAGATGTCTGACACATAGAGAATATTTGCTTGTCTAAGGGTAGTCTGTGGTCAAAGCCAACTTGGAACCTAAGTATAAGTAATCTGATTGCCCTTAAAGAACCTTTTCTGTTAATGACTTTGCTTTTTTACAGATGGCATGTATTTCTCCCCCCTCCCCATTATGTTTGAAGTAGAGTATTTGTTTCAAGTATGCTTGAATTTTTGCTTTAAAGCTCTTTGTAACCTTTATATAATGCTGTGGGTATAGACAGAATCCGCTATTGGCCACGTGTGGTGGCTCATATCTGTAATCCCAGCACTTTAGGAGGACGAGGTGGGAAGATTGCTTAAGCCCAGGAGTTTGAGACCAGCCTGGGCAACACAGTGAGACCCTGTCTCTACAAAAACAGAAAAAATTAGCCAGGCATGGTGGCACATGCCTGTAGTCCTAGCTACATGGGAAGCTGAGGCAGGAGGATTGCCTGAGCCCAGGAGGTCAAGGCTGCAGTGAGCTATGAGCGAGCCACTGCACTGCAGTTTGAAGGACAAAGTGAGACCCCTAACTCAGAAAACTAAAAATCACCTACTATTGACAGCTTGAGTGTCTTTGTCACTTGTAGTCACCGATTTCCCTAGTATTGGTCAGGGGAAAATGCCTCTTTAGTGATTCTACTAAAAACTAGTAAGTGAATATAAAAATAGGCCTTTACAAGGTACTTAATGTAGAGTGATGGCATTGGACCTAGCATTTATTTTAGTCCTTTCACCTACAGAGTTAATACCACTTTATTCAAAATGGTGGAATTTAGTTTAGTGGTCCATGCTAGTGCATACATTAATTAGCTACAAAAATTAATTGAATCTTTTTAGACTCATTGGAAAAGATTGGAAAAGATAGGCTTATTGACCTGCCCGGAAAGTTGTATTTAAAAAAAGAAAAAAGTCTGCCAGTTTTAAATTTTTTCCCAGCCTACACTAAAATTTTTTTTTTTTTAATTTCAATAATAGCTTTAGGGGGTATGAAGAGATTCTGGTTACATGGATACATTGTGCATTTTTTGAAATAAATTATTGATTTTCCTAAAGGCTTAGTCAGGTTGTGTGTATTTTATAGGGGTTTAGTAAGTATTTGGTATTAGTTTTTATGTATTTAACTTTTTTTTTTTTAAGTCAGTCTCACTCTGACCCAGGCTAGAGTGTAGTGGCATGCTTACAGCCATCACCTGCTGGGCTCAGGCAATCCTTCGGTTTCAGCCTTCCAAGTAGTTGGAACTCTAGGCATATACCACCACGCCAGGCTAATTTTTTTTCGTTTTTTTTGTACAGATGAGATCTCACCATGTTGACCAGGTTGGTCTCGAACCCCTGGGCTCAGGCAGTTCTCTTGCCGCTACCTCTCAAAGTGCTGGAATTATAGGTGTGAGCCACCGTGCCTGGCTTAACTCATTTTGTAGTTTTAGACTTAGGTTTGTTTTTATAGTGCAGGTGTTCATGCAATGTTTTATTTTATTTTTCTTTCTTTTTTTTTTTTGAGTTGGAGTCTCACTCCATCACTCAGGCTAGAGTGCAGTGGCATGCTCATGGCCACCCCAGCATCGACATGCTGGGCTCTGGCAGTCCTTCCATCTCAGCCTTCCAAGTCGCTGGAACTACAAGTGCGTGCTACCACACCTGACTAATTTTTTATTTTTAATTGTGGAGACAAGGTCTTGCCAAGTTTTCCAGGCTGGTCTCGAACCCACAGGCTCAGGCAGTCCACTCACCTTGGCCTCCCAAAGTGCTAGGATTACAGGCTGAGCCACTGAGCCTGGCGGTGTTTCATTTTAATACCAAGATAAACCCATACATTATTTACATGTACCATGAAAGCTTATTTCCATTTATATAAATATATTATAATGTTATTTGCTCTACTAGCACTTTATTTAGAATTGCTGACCTATATTTTATAATTTTCAATTTTTAAATTATTTGACAACTTGACTCATCAGCGTGTTAATACAGGTGAGGATTTGAAGGTGACCAGAATTTCAACTTCTTTTTATAAGCCTGCCTCACCTATTTCCTCATTTCCCCACTTAAACGTTTTTTTTTTTAGTCAGAGTCTCACTTTTCTCTATCACCTAAGCTGGAGGGCAGTGGCACACTCACAGCCACCACAGCCTCAACCTGCTGGGCTCAGGCGGTTCTTCTGCCTCAGCCTTCCATGTAGCTGGAATCATGGTTGTCACCACCACACCCAGCTAATTTTTTTTTTTATATTGAGTAGTAGTCTCACTCTGTCGCTCAGGCTGGAGTGCAGTGGCATACTCACAGCCACTGCAGCCTCAACCTGCTGGGCTTAGGTGATCCTTCCGCCTTAGCCTTCCAAATAGCTGGAACTACAGGAAAGCACCACCATGCCCAGCGAATTTTTTGATTTATTGTAGAGATGAGGTCTTGCCAAGTTGTCCAGGCTGGTCTTGAACCCCCGAGCTTAAGCAATCTTTTATTTATTTATTTATTTTGAGTTGGAGTTTCACTCTGTCGCCCAGACTGGAGTGCAGTGGCCGCTCCCGGCCACCATAGCCTCGACCTGCTGGACCCCGGCAATCCTTCCGCCTCAGCCTTCCAAGTAGCTGGAATTACAGACATGCGCTACCATGCCCGGCTTAATTTTTGATTTATTGTAGAGATGAGGTCTCGCCTGCCCAGACGGGTCTCGAACCCACGGGCTCAGGCACTCCACTCACCTCAGCCTCCCAAAGGCGCGGGATTACAGGCTGAGCCACGGAGCCCGGCTGAGCTTAAGCAATCTTATTGTCTCTGCTTCCCAAAGTGCTGCTATGACAGGTGTGAGCCACCATGCCCAGCTATATTTTAAACTTTTAAGTAAGATAGAAAAGTGGGATGGGTGTTGATTTTTGTCTCTAAGCACATTAAAAGCTTCTTAGCAAATGAATGGTAAAATATTTTAAATGCAAGTATTATTTATTATGCTGTTCTTAAATCCAGAAGATTCTAAATTATCTTATGTCTAACTCCTTTAGGTCCTTCCCCCTCCAGCTGGTTATGTTCCTATTCGAACTCCAGCTCGCAAGCTGACAGCTACTCCAACACCCCTAGGTGGTATGACTGGTTTCCACATGCAGACCGAAGACAGAACTATGAAAAGTGTCAATGACCAGCCATCTGGAAACCTTCCATTTTTAAAACCTGATGATATTCAGTACTTTGATAAACTGTTGGTGAGTGATACTGTCAGAAACATCATTGCATTTTGTTTGGGAGTTATCAATCATAACATTTCAACCTGCCTTTAAATCTTTATATTTACCATAGGTTGATGTTGATGAGTCAACTCTTAGTCCTGAAGAGCAGAAAGAGAGAAAAATAATGAAGTTGCTTTTAAAAATTAAGAATGGAACACCACCAATGAGAAAGGTAAGTTGTTAAATCATGTCCGCTATATTTTTAACTTTAGGAATTCATAATGACTATTCGTCTTTATTAAGGGCATATAGCATGAGGGAAATAAATATATGTAGTATGAAGGATTTAGCTTTTTAATCAAAGACCTGTACGAATAAGGATGTTGAAAAATTAGGTTATTTTTGTCTTTAAGGCCTTTAAAGTATGTTTAAGGATTGAAGATAATTAGTGAATTATGTAAGGAATTGTGATTACACTATACATGGCTTGAAGATGGAAGATACGTCAGGGAAGCTAAGGCATTTTATATACCTGTGTGGTTCCATTCTACTAAATTACCCTTTTGAATTAATGGAAGACACCGAATTGCTGTCACAGGAGTTCAGATTTTAGAGTAATTTTGACCAAAGTGAACTCATGCCATTTATGTAAAGTATCTGTAAAAATGTAGGCTAAAATATTAAGTTATAGAGTAATTTGCTCATTCACAGTGCCTGGTTTATAAAGAAAACACTTTTTCCTCTTCTTTTTTCCTCAGGCTGCTTTGCGTCAGATTACTGATAAAGCTCGTGAATTTGGAGCTGGTCCTTTGTTTAATCAGATTCTTCCTCTACTGATGTCTCCTACTCTTGAGGATCAAGAGCGCCACTTACTTGTGAAAGTTATCGATAGAATACTGTACAAACTTGATGACTTAGTTCGGCCGTATGTCCACAAGGTTTGTTATCCTTAAATAGTGTTGCTAATGGCTTAATATTTTGACTTTGCAATATATAACGAATTCATGGATTTAAAAAGAAACTGCTTAAGTCTGTGTATTTGTGAAATTAAAAAATTCTGAAAAAGTAGTAACTGATGTTTTATACTCATGGTAGAAAGGAAAGTGTACAACTTTTTAAGGCACTCAGGCTGAGACTTAAGCAATGTTAAATTCACATATCCTAGACCCTTTTCTTTGCAGAAGCATACATCACACATACAGGCATATATAACTGTAACTTGTCATCTTTACCGTGGTGGGGTCATATTGGTCATATTTTTCATTTTCTTTTATTGACATCAGATTAGGATGAGAACAAATACTCTGTGCCATGCCTTTTAGTGCTAAGACCTATCTTTTCGCTGATGGTAATTATGGCGCAAAATGTATAGATATATAAGTTATTTTTCTAAAGGATTGAATATTAATCTACTGATATCTCTCATTTTCACATATCTGGGTTTTGAAATTGTATAATTAAAATTCTTAAACAATTTGTCCCTTGATCAGCAAAATCCTGATAATATAAATCTCCTGTATGTGTTTAGTTCTGTTACTTGAGTGTTGCGTCAGTAATTGATGTGAAAGTGTAGCTTCTCTTTTTCCTCTTTTTCAGATCCTCGTGGTCATTGAGCCACTGTTGATTGATGAAGATTACTATGCTAGAGTGGAAGGCCGAGAGATTATTTCTAATTTGGCAAAGGTATTTACATTAAATTGTAGAGAAGAATGTTTATAGCTGTTAATGGAATTATTTGATTATAGGAAGAAATGGTTGAGGATTAATGTTACTAATTCATGACTGTCCTTTTTTTCTTTTGAGGCTGCTGGTCTGGCTACTATGATCTCTACCATGAGACCTGACATAGATAACATGGATGAATATGTCCGTAACACAACAGCTAGAGCTTTTGCTGTTGTAGCCTCTGCCCTTGGCATTCCTTCTTTGCTGCCTTTCCTAAAAGCTGTGTGCAAAAGCAAGAAGTCCTGGCAAGCGAGGCATACTGGTATTAAGATTGTGCAACAGATAGCTATTCTTATGGGCTGTGCCATTTTACCGCATCTCAGAAGTTTAGTTGAAATCATTGAACATGGTAAGTTGTAATGTAACTTTGTCTTTTTCCTTTGTTTCCTTTCTTTCTTTTTTTCTTTAAAGAGACAGATCACTATGTTGCCTAGGCTGTACTTGAACTCCTGGGCTCAAGCAATTTTCCCACCTTAGCCTTGGACTACACATATGTACCACTGTACGTGGCCTACCTATGTTTAATAAATAGGACGGCTGTTCTGGGGTTTGGGTTTCTGATCTGCGGACATAAATGGAAGGACACAGCTACATAAACACTATGTATTTTATGATGGGGTTCATAATATCTGCTAACAGGCTGTGGTTTGCATTAGCTTTTGCCTAATGTTGTCTTATGTGAACAGATTCTGCAGTTTGGCTAATGGTTAAGTATATTGCTAGAATCTGGGTGGTACTGTGGAAATGAGTTAATGTTGGTGCATGGCTAATATCTGTGTTTCCTTTTGTAGGTCTCGTGGATGAACAGCAGAAAGTTCGGACCATCAGTGCTTTGGCCATTGCTGCCTTGGCTGAGGCAGCCACTCCTTATGGTATCGAATCCTTTGATTCTGTGTTAAAACCTCTGTGGAAGGGTATCCGCCAGCACAGAGGAAAGGTATCCATTAGATTTATTTTTTTTTAATTTGTACTCATTAAAATTAAGGTGATGTCAATCTAAATTACTGAAGTACATATGTTTTTTTATTTTAAAATAGGGTTTGGCTGCTTTTCTAAAGGCTATTGGGTATCTTATTCCTCTCATGGATGCAGAGTATGCCAACTACTATACCAGAGAGGTGATGTTAATCCTTATTCGAGAATTCCAATCACCTGATGAGGAAATGAAGAAAATTGTGCTGAAGGTAAATGTTCCACATTTGTTATTTTTTTGTTTTTTTGAGTTGGAATCTCACTCTGTTGCCCAGACTGGAATGCAGTGGCACGCTTCCGCCTACTGTAGCCTCAACCTACTGGGCTCCAGTGATCCTTCCGCCTCAGCCTTCTAAGTAGCTGAAGCTACAGGCATGCCCAGCTAAGTTTTGATTTATTGTAGAGATGCAAGCTCAGGCAATCCACTTGCCTCAGCCTCCCGAAGTGCTGGAATTACAGGCTTGAGCCACT
Organism: Carlito syrichta; assembly: GCF_000164805.1. NCBI lineage: Eukaryota > Metazoa > Chordata > Mammalia > Primates > Tarsiidae > Carlito > Carlito syrichta. The sequence continues at coordinate 455,980 of NW_007250643.1, forward strand.
GCACGTGGGCTAATTTTTTTCTTTAGTTGGATTCTCACTTTGTTGCCCAGGCTGGCATGCAGTGGCACACTCATGACCACTACAGTGTCGACCTACTGGGCTCAGGTGATCCTTCCACCTCAACCTTCCAAGTAGTTGGAACTACAAGTGCATACTATCATGCCCAGCTAATTTTTGATTTATTGTAGAGACAAGATCTCGCCAAGTTGCCTGAACTGGTCTTGAACTCCTGGGCTCAGGCAGTCCACTCGCCTCAGCCTCCCAAAGTGCTGGGAATATAGGCGTGAGCCACTGTGCCCAGCTTCCTTTTTTCAATTGAGTTGCTAGGCAAAAATCCCAGTAGTTCATGCCTGGGCGAAAAGAAATTTAAAGTATTTTTTCTAAAATGGCTATCATGAGTTACATCAGGGCTGTGCTTGATTGATGAATTTATGTCAAATGGTCAGCAATAAGTATTCATTTCAGGTCATTTGATTTATTACTATTTTTTTTTAACCTTTTAGGTGGTAAAGCAGTGTTGTGGGACAGATGGTGTAGAGGCAAACTACATTAAAACAGAGATTCTTCCTCCTTTTTTTAAACACTTCTGGCAGCACAGAATGGCTTTGGATAGAAGAAATTACCGACAGGTAAGCTTTTATTGTCAAATAACATTTTCAGAAATTTTTTTGTCTAATTTTTAGCCAGCTTGAATGCATGTTGCATATTTTATATTAAATTTTGCCTTGATTATCTCAATTTGTATGTGCTTGGTTGTGAAAAGTGTATTTTAGTCAGCTGGTAAATTTCCATCTTGGTTTTGCATTCAAGGATATATGCCCAACTATGAATTAATGTTTTTATCTAGCAAATTCAGTGCTTTATCTGGCTAGGTAAAACATGGATACAGTTTTACCTTCAGTCACCTTAACATTTTGGTCGCTTTTCTCTTAATGCTTAATAAATAGGAGTTGGCCGGGCTCGGTGGCTCAACCTGTAATCCCAGCACTTTGGGAGGCTAGGGCTAGTGAATTGTCTGAGCTCTCAGGTTTGAGACCAGCCGGGACAACTTGGCGAGACCTCATCTCTATAATAAATAAAAAATTAGCCAGGTGTGGTAGCACACGCCTGTAATTCCAGCTACTTGGAAGGCTGAGGTGGAAGGATTGCCAGAACCCAAGCAGGTCGACGCTGGGGTGGCCGTGAGTGCGCCACTGCTCTCCAGCCTGGGCAACAGAGTGAGGCTCTAACTCAAAATAGATAGATAGATGGATGGATGGATGGATGGATGGATGGATGGATGGATGGATGGATGGATAGGAGTTAAACATTCTCAGCATGTTTACTAGCTAAGTGAATAGTACGTTTGGTTTTCATGATGTTGCTATATTTCCTTGGGAAAGCAATAAACTAAGGGTGTTTTCCTCTTTTTAGTTAGTTGATACTACTGTGGAGTTGGCAAACAAAGTAGGTGCAGCAGAAATTATTTCTAGGATTGTGGATGATCTGAAAGATGAAGCTGAACAGTACAGAAAAATGGTGATGGAGACAATTGAGAAAATTATGGGCAACTTGGGAGCAGCAGATATTGACCATAAACTTGAAGAACAACTGATTGATGGTATTCTTTATGCTTTCCAAGAACAGACTACAGAGGTAATGAGAACTAATTATTATGGAGAATTGCCACTGACTTTCTTATCTGTAGGAAAGCATACTAAAGCATAGAGTTTGAAGTAAAATGCTCATATTCTCACTCAGTTAAATTGGTTACTAAGAAATATTCTACCTCAGATTTTTAGATTTTATTAAAAAACCCAATGTTTGGGTGGTTGGAAAAGTTTGCATATTAGTATATTTTAAATGTTCAGTCACAAGCTAAATGATGGTAGTTTTTATTTAACCTAGCTTTTCTTTTTTAGGACTCAGTAATGTTGAACGGCTTTGGCACAGTGGTTAATGCTCTCGGCAAACGAGTCAAACCATACTTGCCTCAGATATGTGGCACAGTTTTGTGGCGTTTAAATAACAAATCAGCAAAAGTTAGACAACAGGCAGCTGACTTGATTTCTCGAACTGCTGTTGTCATGAAGACATGTCAAGAGGTAAACTGTTGTACCACATTTTTATTATTCACTAAATAGTTTAATATGAACAGTAACATTTTAACATAATTTTTTTTTTTAATTACAGGAAAAGTTGATGGGGCACTTGGGGGTTGTGTTGTATGAGTATTTGGGTGAGGAGTACCCTGAAGTACTGGTCAGCATTCTTGGAGCACTGAAGGCCATTGTAAATGTAATAGGTATGGAATTTGGTGGTCACATAAGACTGATTGTTGTTGTTGTTGTTGTTGAACTTTCTTTGGCTTTTTGGAAGTAAAATACAGAATCATATTTAGAAGTTGTGAGATTTTTGTCCCCCCCCCCCTTTTTTTTTAAAAACATTTCAAGATTTTAGTTAAGTGATATCACAAAGTCTTGTTTTCCAAAACTCATTTATATTTTACTTTAAAAGAGAAAAAAGGGCAACTTTAGGATCTACAAGAGAGTTGGGAGTAGTTATAAGCTCTCTAAGGTCATGGAATAGAGGACCCTAATAGAAATAGTGTGTTAGCGGAAATATAGTCTCCATGTTCTACAGAGGGGGAAAAGGCAACCCTGAAGTTTTAAAACAAACTATTTGTATATCTATTCAACCTTGAATTAGTAAGTGGTTGTGATAGGTTTTTTTGCTTGCTATTAATTCAGGGACTATAACCAGAGAGAAAGTGAATTTTAAGTATCTTGTCTTTATTTATATACCCTAGTCTTTTAAAACTGTCCTTTCAGTTTTATGAAAGAACGAACACAGTATTACAAATGATCTTGGCAGTGGAGAGCAAAGCTTTTACTCTTTTAGGGCATTATGAGGAAACAAACGAATTGTTCTTATATTTAATCCTTCCTTGTAATTGAATATAACTGTTGCCAAAATTAACTCCTCTAGGATTTTAGAGGGTCTGAAATAACATAACAGGATGTCCAAATAGCTGACGGTGGTAGTCACTGTTTTTCTCATTTTAGTTAGGGGTTTTTTATGCAACATAGATCTTTGAACGATTTGAATATTTACATGTAACCTCCACTTTGGTCCAGTCCTCTCTATTGTGGAAGATAGCTACTTGCCAAATATCAGTTGGCCACTTGTAGGGGTCTGGTTTGCAGGGAGTTGTAAACCATATTTTCTGTTAGGGAAACGTGGGAAAAACAATGGAGAGAGAATCAGAGCTAGCAGTTATAGTTAGAGCAAGAGCCCCTGCCAGCTGCCTCCTTTTTTCTCTCTTCGTAGGTGTAAATACCATCCAAGTATGCCCTGCATTGCAGGGAGACTGGAGATCTGTTTGTTTTGCAGTTAAAGGGTAAGGGGGCCCTTTCTGGAAAAGTCTGCTTTAATTTACATGTTAACCTCTGGCTTATATTGTTATGTGTGGCCGGAACATTAGCTGTCCCCATACTTAAATGTTAGTGCACACATACATTTCAGAACCAAAGAAACTTTTTTGTTGTAGAGTATTCATCACTCTTTAATCACTTCACTGTTTTTTTTTTTCATTTGTATGCATAATCAGGAGTTGTTAATAAAAAGTTAGAAAAAATTCTGAGTCTGGGTAGAATTTGGGCTTTCTCTTTCCATAGGCAGCTGTAAGTTTATATTTCTGCATAGATACCTGTATGACATTGCTAAGTAAAAGGAAAATGAAGAAAGTTTGCATTGCTAAAGTAAAAGGAAAATGAACAAAGGTTGCATGCTGACAGTTTGTTGACTTCTGTTAAATAGGTATGCATAAGATGACCCCACCAATTAAAGATCTGCTGCCTAGACTCACTCCCATCTTAAAGAACAGGCATGAAAAAGTACAAGAGAACTGTATTGATCTTGTTGGACGTATTGCTGACAGGTAAGCAGGTTACCTAAACATTTTTATAAGCAGTATCAGTTCAACCATTTTGAATTCAGTTAGCAAAACTTGCTGAATGTTGCTAATGTGAGTATATATAGTCAGACTTTCCAGTGTCAGTATTTTCAGATTTCAGTTGGATGGTAATGGAGGGTGAGATAGAGTTGAAGACTGAACCAGCCTTTCTGGAGAGTAATAATAACTTTTTTAACGCTTCAAATGAGTTAGTGATTTGCAGATTTACCTTTAAAACTTCGCTAATGTCACAAAAAATTTTTTTTAAATAGAGGAGCTGAATATGTATCTGCAAGAGAATGGATGAGGATTTGCTTCGAACTTTTAGAGCTCTTAAAAGCCCACAAAAAAGCTATTCGTAGAGCCACAGTCAACACATTTGGTTATATTGCAAAGGCCATTGGGTGAGTGTTATTTATACCTCAGTCTTAAAAAGTTACTTTATAATGAACCTGTTGTAGTGTTGAGAAATACTTCTATGTAGAAATTTCTTTTGCAGCGTGGTATGAGTAAAGCAGTTGAAAAAGCACTCATCTAATCACTGACCTTCCAATTTTGGGATTGTTTTAATTTTGTTTTTAAGATTAGAAATATAGTTTATTTAGAAAGTAAATTAGAGAGAGAATGAGAGAGAGAGAGAAAAGATTCACCCCTCCTAGGTAGGAGAGGGGGCCAGAGCTTAGGAAACATGGCAGCAGCCACAACTCAAAGAACACATGGCCACACCAGAGTCTAGGAAAGCAATGGCCTGTTTTCTTTCATTTTTAATTGAATTAAAATAGACAAGAGGCTTAAAGATTTCCTTTAGTTACACTTTGGTTATTTTCAGGGGAATGTCTTTTTAAGGGCCTTGCTTAAACTATTAAGGTAAGCTCTTTATCTCACAGCATCATTCAAGTCTCATTAATGCTTTTAGTTTTTAAAATGCCGTTTTAACATTACTCCATGGAGTTCAACTGAATTATAGCTACTTTATGAAATAATCTATGATTATCTGCGTCCACTCTCTCAGAATCAAGCTAAATGCTTCTGTGTAAAAAGACAGCCACTGTAGAAGATGAGGAACATGTGACTTATTAAGAAATATTTTCAAGGAACATAATATATGAAAGTCTGATTAATTAGGTAGAATTAATCAGACTACACTCTTTCCCCAACATGTTCTCATTCTTTTTTGGTAGCGATAGTGTTTGTGTCCGTGGTGATGGAGTCAGGAAACCCTAATGAGTAGCAGTTGTGCAGCTCTTTAGTCCCTGTGTCTTTCTAAGCTTGTGTCAAGAATAGGTGCCTAAAGAAGGGACAAGTGTCTCTAGCTTTTGGGAACTTGTGGGAGGATGTGGGAGATAAAGGGTAAATAAATGCAGTGGAAAATGTGTGGTGTGGGAGGGAAGATACAAGGAAAATAGGTTTATATATTTCAGCACAGGAAGACCAGTTTGGTTACTCCTGCAACCACTTCTGTCTAACTTTAGTTCCTGTTTCAACAACTCAAAGAATTACTCAGTTTTGACATTTAATTAGATTTCTTTATATTTCCGAAATTTAACTGAAGACTGAAAATTACATTTGAAAATGAATTCAAATTAACTTTTTAAAAAACTGACCTTATAATTTGTTGAAGTTTTATGTATTTTTTTTTTTTGAGTTGGAGTCTCACTCTGTCACCTAGACTGGCATGCAGTGGCCGCTCCCGGCCACCGCAGCCTCCACCTGCTGGGCTCTGGCGATCCTTCCATCTCAGCCTTCCAAGTAGCTGGAATTACAGGCATGCGCTACCACGCCCGGCTGATTTTTTAATTTTTTGTAGAGATGAGGTCTCGCTG
>NW_007250643.1:461756-462188 GCF_000164805.1 Carlito syrichta
GTTGAAGTTTTAAATAGAAACAACAGGCAGGGCAGAAACAACAGGCGGGGCATAGTGGCTCACGCCTGTAATCCCAGCACTTTGGAATGTGGAGGTGAGAGGATTGCCTGAGCTCAGGGTTTCGAGACCAGCCTGGGCAACTTGGCAAGACCTCGACTCTAGAATAAAGCAGAAAAACTTAAATGGGTGTAGTGGTGTGCACCTGTAGTTCCTCAGCTATTTCGAAGGTTGAGGTGGAAAGATCACCTGAACCCAGCAGGTTGAGGCTGTGATGGGTTGTGACCATGCCACTGTACTCCTCTAGCCTGGGCCAGAGTGAGACTCTGACTCTTAAACAACGTGCTCCTGTAGTTCCAGCTACTTGGAAGGCTAAGGCGGAAGGATTGCTGGAGCCCAGCAGGTCAAGGCTGCGGTGGCCGGGAGCGGCCACTG
>NW_007250643.1:462208-466620 GCF_000164805.1 Carlito syrichta
ATGTCCATTTAATTCACCAACCTAGCACCTGCATAAACCAGCTGGATCTACCACAAGCTCAATCAAATAGTAGCCATGATTACACTGCCATGCTAGATGTAGTACGCTTGCTACAGCAGATAAATATAGCCTCAGATATATGGCATGTAGCCACTGATATGGCAAATAAGAAGATCAGAAACAGTTTACTTTTACATGGAATATATAGTAATATGCATTGACAGGTTTTCATCAGAGCTATGTTAATTCCACACTGTCATAGTATAGTCTGAAGATATCTGGACTCAGAACAGCACACAGATCCACTACATCAATGACATCATGTTGATCTTGCAAGATGAGCAAGAGATGGTTACCATGCTGAAGGACTTGGTAAGATATATGCATACATGCTCCAAAAGGAGAGAGAAAAACACTGCAAACAGGGATCTGCCATTTCAATGACGATTTAAAAGCCCAATGGCCAGGGTCATACCAACACATCCCCTTCAAAGCAAAAGACAAATTGCTGCATCTTGCAACTTCCACTACATCTTGCAAATGGAAGCACAATGTCTGGTAGGCTTCTTCAGATTTTAGAGGAATACTACTGTGGCCCATATACTGGATGACATGAAAGGTTGCCAGTTTTCAGTGGAGGAAACAACTCTTTAGCAAGTCCAGGTTGTAGTTCAAGCAGTCCCTATGTTGTTGGAGGTTTAAATGTTGGTAAAAGATGCAGTGTAGATTTTATAGCAAGACCAGCAGGATACATCAAAATACAGGCTCCTAGAGGTCTGCACAAAAGTCATGCTATTAGAAAAATAGCTCCTGGTGTGTTACTGGATCCTGGAAAAGAGCTCATGCTTGATTATGGGGCACCATGTGTCCTAACTTTCCATAATGAGTTGGGTTCACTAGGACTCTCCAAGTCATAAAGCCAGGTAAGTTCACCAGCAATCCATTATAAGATGGAAAGAGTACAAGGAAAGAAATAAAACAAAACCAAAGGGCACAAGTAAGCTACATAATCAGGCAGCCAAGATTTTCCGGACACTTAGTCCATTTGCACCAGCACCCATTCCTCAGCTCACATCTAAAGTTGTTTAGAGGAATACTATATGACCAACTTAAAATGGAGAAAAAAGTCACAGCTCTGTTTATCCGAGGGGAGATCCAGAAAAAAATTGGAATTATTGTTTAGAGGGCAGGCCCCTTATAGTACAGACTTCCCTCTGCTAAGTAAGTGTTCTAGGAACCCATCAACATCAGTGTACCAGCTAGCATAGCTGTGAGAGGTTGCGTTTGACTTCAGTGAATTTTTTTGTTGTTTTTTTGGAAATTATTTCCTTGCGTTTGCCCATTTTATGATGGGTGGTTGACAAAAACAGCATGACCTCCATGCCTTACGCTCCCTATTCACCCAATCTCTCCTCGAGCAACTTTTTTTTGTTTGTTTCCCCAGCTAAAGAAAGTCCTCAAAGGGAAATGTTTTGCTGATGTGGAAGAGGTGAAACAAAAACGGCAGAAGCAAAAAAAGGCATCGAAATTGACACGTTCAAAAACTGTTTTGAGCAGTGGAAAAAGCATCTCAATAGGTGTATTACATAAAACAAAGAGTACTTTATTGCATGCCTGTAATTCCGGCTACTTGGAAGGCTGAGGCGGAAGGATCGCCGGAGCCCACCAGGTCGAGGCTGCGGTGGCCGGGAGCGGCCACTGCACACCAGTCTGGGTGACAGAGTGAGACTCCAACTCACAAAAAAAAAAAAAACAGAAAAACAATGTCAGTGACTTTCAAGTATTGCATTTTATCACAAAATTACAGAGTTTCCTATAATTATTAAACTCTATTCTTTTGCATTTTTTCCCTCCAACAATTTTGCCCTGAAATGTAACTGTTTGCTGATGTGTTTGTTTTCCTTTAGCCCTCATGATGTGCTGGCTACACTTTTAAACAACCTCAAAGTTCAGGAGAGGCAGAACAGAGTCTGCACTACTGTAGCAATAGCTATTGTTGCAGAAACATGCTCACCCTTCACAGTGCTGCCTGCCTTAATGAATGAATACAGAGTTCCTGAGCTGAATGTTCAGAATGGAGTGTTGAAGTCACTCTCCTTCTTGTTTGAATATATTGGTGAGATGGGGAAAGACTACATTTATGCAGTAACACCACTACTTGAAGACGCTTTAATGGATAGGTAAGTGGCTTGACCTGCATACAAGGCAATAATTGTAACTCTTATTTTAGAACTTACTGAAATTCTTATTAGGTGGCCTCTTTGTTGTGAGGTGGTTAAAGAAGAAATACTAGCCTGGATTCTGATGACACTGTAATTAGAACTTGTGACCTAAAATAATGTGTAGGCTGTAGTGGTTCCCAAATGTTTTCTAAGTTTCCCCACCCCTTTTAAATCACCTTTCATGTCTGTTAGACTAAAAGCATTTTGAAAAGCACTGATTGATCAACACTTATTTTAAAAATGAGTCAACTATAACCAGAGGAAATGATGAACATGAGCTAGTTGATATGGCCAAGAGACTTGATCTCTTTAGCTTCTTATTGCAGGTGAGGCACAGGTTCTCTTCAGTCCTTGAACTACTAACATGACCTGCCAGAACTACTCTTCCATGGCAGGCCCCAGTGGTTCAGAAGGTGACCATCAGTGCAGGAGTGCCCAAGTTATTTGATAGATTCCCAGTGCCCTTTGCCATTTAGGTTGACATAGAACCTTCAACGCAAAAGGAACTGAAGAAAGTGTGAAAGAAAATACAAGGTCCAAATAGTAAGGGAAGCAATGGTGTCACTGGCTCTTTAATTTTCAAGAGAGAGAAGTTACTCAAACCCAGTAACTTTTTCATACAGATCAAAGTTAGTCATTAATGACCTGCTAAAAGGGAGACTTAACCAGCCTCAACAAGTTACCAGAAGGTATATATGTAAGACATGGAGGCAAAATAAGACTTGTGCCCTGTAAAAGCCTACTGTTATACTTGTGCATCAGTCTGCTGAGGTAGTAGTTTCACTGGAAATGACTAATGAAGAGAAACAGTACTGTAGTTGGAAAATGTATTAGCAAGGAATACTACCTCACTCTCATCCTGAATAAATTAGACATTATGACAATAAATATGGAAAATAAAGGTCTTTTTTTCCTATATGTTTGAGATGTTCTTACTGTCTTTGGGACAAAGTGTGGGGGACTCATGTTTATCCCCATCACAAATCCTAGTGTGTTAGCTGAGGCTTATACTTAGTTGAATAATTGTGGAATTAATAACTCATTGATTTGTCATAAACATAAATTTAGTTACCATGGGAGATGATAGCTATTTTTGTAAGTTTGGAAAAGTTACTGATCTTCCTCTCCCCAAATTGAGTTCTTCTTGGATGAAACTTAAAATTTACATGAGAAAGGATTTACTTTTTTGGTTTAGTTGCCTATTACTATTGCATACCAGTATCTGAGTTACAATTAAAGATTTTTTGTTTATTATATATGTGAGCCATGTTTCTCTTCTTTAGTAGCTTATTAAAACTAAGATTGCACTGAGCACTCTTGTTCATGTTCCTTTTAAAAGTTAATTAGGCCAGACTCGGCTCAGCCTATAATCCCAGCATTTTGGGAGACCGAGGTGAATGAATTGCCTGAGCCCATGGGTTGGAGGCCAGTCCAGGCATCTTGGCAAGACAAGACCTCTTCTCTGCAATAAATAAAAAATTAGTCAGGCACACCTATAGTTCCGGCTACTTGGAAGGCTGAGGTGGAAGGATCACCGGAGCCCAGCAGGTCGACTCTGGGGTGATGGAGCATGCCACTGCACTCCAGCTTGGGTGATGGAGTGAGTCTGTGACTCCAAAGAAAAAAAAAAGTTAATTAGAAAACATGGCTTAATTTTTGAGCTATAGTGATGTTTGAGTTCTTAAAGTACAAGTCCTCCTGTGGAATCATATTCTAAGGAATATATTAGATACATGAGGTTTTAGGATGGCTTCATATCTATCTGTTTAATGCACTGAATTAGTAATTTAGTTTCTAATTGGCAGGTGAATATTTCCTGTAAAATGAAGACTACTAAGAAGATTTTTTTCCCTTTCATTGCAGGGACCTTGTACACAGACAGACGGCTAGTGCGGTGGTACAACACATGTCACTTGGGGTTTATGGATTTGGTTGTGAAGATTCGTTGAATCACTTGTTGAACTATGTATGGCCTAACGTGTTTGAGACATCTCCCCATGTAATCCAGGCTGTTATGGGAGCCCTAGAGGGCCTGAGAGTTGCTATTGGACCGTGTAGAATGTTGCAGTATTGCTTGCAAGTAGGTTAAAGATTTTTAAGATTACTCAGTGAGAAAAGTTTATTTAGTTTCGTGTGTTGAATTAAGCCATGTTCCTGGTTAACAGTAGGGCATTGTGCTGGGGATGGGGG
>NW_007250643.1:466640-489149 GCF_000164805.1 Carlito syrichta
GGGGGCAGGGTAGGGCTGTATGGTGAAGGTGTTAGCTTTTGTCTGTTGCAATCTGGGGTAATTGCTAGGCTTCTCCTCACTCTCCCAGGGAAATGTTGCCGATCATACCTTTATGGCTGGTTTGTTAGTTGTGTTAAGGTTATATGTGATTTTGCATATTGAAACAGTGTAACCTTTCCCTTATTCTATTCTAGGGTCTTTTTCACCCAGCCCGGAAAGTCAGAGATGTATATTGGAAAATTTACAATTCCATCTACATTGGTTCCCAGGACGCTCTCATAGCCCATTACCCAAGGATCTACAACGATGATAAGAACACCTATATTCGTTATGAACTTGACTATATCTTATAATTTTATTGTTTGTTTTGTGTTTAATGCACAGCTTCACACCTTAAACTTGCTTTGATTTGGTGATGTAAACTTTTAAGCATTGCAGATCAGCATAGGACTGGTCATAGAGGAAGAGCTAGAAATCCAGTAGCATGATTTTTAAATAACCTGTCTTTGTTTTTGATGTTAAACAGTAAACGCCAGTAGTGACCAAGAACACAGTGAACACACACAATACTGGAGGGATTTCATTTTTAATTCATCTTTATGAAGATTTAGAATTCATTCCTTGTGTTTAAAGGGAATGTTTAATTGAGAAATAAACATTTGTGTACAAAATGCTAATTTGTGCGTGTTTTTTGAACATGACTTGTAAAATGCGAGACTTTGATAAAGTATTGGTTTGTGTAGAAAAAGTGGCTTAATTTAATTTTCTGTCACCTGGTTTATAGAAAGTAGTTTGCAGAATACAAACTATGAAGTGATGCCATCTTTGTCAAAATTCCATTGTTCTGTTAACAATGACAGTGAGATGAGTAACCTTGGGCGGGGGGAATCTTCCCCTCACTAGCACAACCATTCTATCACCTTTTTTGCTGAACTGTCTTGGGTCATATTATCTTGTGCTTACATAGCGCCTTTCATCTCTTGATTTCTCAAAATGCTTTACAGACATGTTTCGAGGAAGCAGTTGAAGTCATGGCCAGCTCCTGCCAGCTCTGCTGGGTTAGAGAGTAGGAGGGTTGCTTCCAAGCTGGTTTCTGCCTGTTGGGAGTGAGGCTGCTGAGCAATGCTGATAGAACAAGGCCATCTTGGGCTTCTCCCATGTCATAAGCCACTGCCCAATAGTGTATTCAGTAAAGTGCCTCTTGAGCACCCACTGTAACCCACTGTATGTGGCCATTGGGCTTAGATGCAGGGGACACAAAGGTGCATGTGACCTGCCCTTATCCTGAATTACAGTCTAATGAGAAGGGGGTATGCATCATGCAGATGCCTTATGTACTGTGGAACAGATAATAAACTAAGTTAGACCAAGTGCCCAGCATAAACGGAATGAGATGCATTTAATTCTGTAGGAACCAAGCATTAAGGCAGCACAATGTTATTTTTTGGCAGATGTTTCAAATTATTTTCTGCTTTTCCTAATTTTGTTTTATGGCCCCAATGTCTTACTTTTGCCCCTCTGACTTCCTGTACTGTTTTTACTTTTTTGTTGTGTCTCCCTGTGTCAGTGTTTCTGTGAATTCTAGAGGAACAACAGTACTGCAGACAGCAGCAGAGCTGATGACTGCTACTGTGAGTCAAAGCACGTGTGCGGTTAAGTTTGTGTGCCATGCTGGTCACAACTGAGGGTCCCTGCTTGGAAACTTAGAAACAACTTGCAATTGACTTATAACAGATGGATACTGAGCATGAACTGAGGTTCCAAGCAGAATATAGTTCTGTTCCTTTTGTGACATAAGTTTCTGAAAACATGTAGTCCTTGTATAGTAGAAGTAAACGCCAATTCCAACCTGTCTTTGCATTCTAGAAGTTTTTTGGCAGTACCTACCATGCACCTTTCAGTCTTGCTGTTCTTTGTAGGTGTTGTCAAATGGCCGTCAGTAATCACCAATGAGAGTTGGCTACAATCAGATTTTATGTTAAACAGTTCTTGGGAAGATTTAGTTACATTTTCTGCTCAGGTACTTCCACGGCTTCAGTGTGCTTGATCCAGGCTACACATGGAATATATACTTTGCAGTGGCAGGATGGAGCAGAGGAGACTACCACTCCTTCAGGGGCTCTTTACTGAGACAGGCAGTTTTGAGGACAGAGGGGGGAAGTACTGAAGGCTATAACTGAAAAATTGGGACCAAATGGAGGCTCACAGATGCTTGGATTGTCTTGTGTTTATTGACTAAGGAAAGCATTTTGTGATACACTTAAGTGAAAGACGCTATGTTAAGTTGTAACTATCTTCTGAAAGACCTTTCACATTTTGGTGTTTCTATAAACCAAACTTAAGCAGAAGAAATGTTCTTAAGGGGACAGAGGGTGGGATTTCTGTGGGCTTTTGGGTTTTTCTGTGGGCTGTTGCCCTCTAATGGAATTGATCTCTTGGCTGTTTGGTTTTTTTTCATACTGTATTTTTAAAATTTGTTGTACGGTGCCCTGTGAGCATCGAATACCACCAGATGAATAAACTGATGATCTCTCAAGTCTTAGTAGACCACTTTTTAATCCTAGTGACTCCATATTGTTGTCACACATACAGCACTGTTGTGGTTGTGCCATTTTGATAACATGGAGCTCTTTGCGTTGTTTCCAAATAGGAAACTTACTGATGAAAAACCAGAGACCTTTTTCTTTATTAGGTAAGAAACCAAAACAGACAGTTGCAGCTATGTAGTGTTAGTTGTTTGGCACTTTGCTTTCCAGTGACTCTTAAATCTTGTAACGTTAAAAGAAGCAAAACCACAGCTGCCCCAGGGCTTCTCAACCTCAGCAGTTACTGACATTTGGGGCCAGACAAGTCATTGTTGGGGGCTGGCTTGTACATTGTAGGATGTTGAGCTGAATCGCAGACCTCTACCCTCATGCCTCTAGAGGGCAAAATCTCCCTGGGTTGAGGACACTGTGCTAGCTTCAGATCATTGTTTAAGTAGGACTCATACTAATAATAAAATCAAAGCACTGAGTTTGGGGCAGCAGGTGCCTAGGAAGTAACTAGGAATACTATTTAGCAAAAGCTCCCCGTAAGTTCCTAGGGAAAACAGGCTGTGAAAGTGTGTGGGATATTGGCTGCTTACTGGTCCCCAGAGCATCTTTGGCATGCACAGTTGGAGCCAGGGGTATAGCACTGCGGGTGACCTCGTGCGCCACTCAAATCCTGACCAGTCTCACATTCTCTCCTTTGAGCTGGGTTATGTGGTATGGCTGGAGAAAGGCAGGTAGGCACGGAGACCTTTCTCCCTGTTTAAGAAATGAGGATAGGGATGTGTGCTGTGGAAGCACTTTGGAAGGCTGAGGTGGGAGAATTGCTTGAGCCCAGGTGTTTGAGACCAGCCTAGGCAACATGGTGAGACTTTGTCTCTACAAAAAAAATTTAAAAATTAGCTGGGCGTGGTGGCACGTGCCCGTAGTCCCAGCTATTCATGAGCCTGAGGTAGGGCAGGATGGCCTGAGTCCAGAAGGTCGAGACTGTGGTGAGCTATGATTGTGCCACTGCACTCCAGCCTGGGTGACGATGAGACCCTGGTTCAAAAAAAAAAAAGTGGATAAGAAGGCACAGAATTTAAGGCAACTTGGTAGAGAATAAGATTTGCAGAGCAGTCAAGATTTGTAGACAGGAGGGAGGACACGAGAACAGAGAGTGTTATTTAGTGATGTCTTTAGCGTTCCTGCTAGAAAAATGACATTTTAAGGGGTTTTCTTTATTTTGTGGATTCTAAAAAGATTTATTTATTTATTTATTTTGAGTTGGAGTCTCACTCTGTTGCTCAGACTGGAGTGCAATGACCACTCCTGGCCACCGCAGCCTCGACCTGCTGGGCTCCGGCGATCCTTCCGCCTCAGCCTTCCAAGTAGCTGGAACTACAGGTGCACGCTACCACGGCCGGCTAATTTTTGATTTATTGTAGAGATGAGGTCTTGCCAAGTTGCGTAGGCGGTTCTCGAACCTGCGGGCTCAGGCAATTCACTCACCTCGGCCTCCCAAAGTGCGGGATTACAGGGTGAGCCACCGAGCCTGTCTCTAAAAAGATATTTATAAAAGGACATGCTTGGGTATTATGTTGGACAAATACGGTTTTTAATAGCCCAATGAATATTAAATTACTTTGGAAGGAAATTTTTAATAAGTTAGCTGAGAAGTTTGGGGGATTGACTCCGAAGTGTTATCCTAGAATATCTTTGTTTTGGAAAATAAATTGCAAGTAGGATATGTTACTAGTTGTTTCTATACCTGACTGCCTCCAAACTTAAAAAAATTGCAAATATTGAGGAAAGTTGAAAGAATTAGTAGAGCAAGCACTTGTATATCTTTCATCTAAATTCAGCAATTAAAATTCTGCTGTATTTTGCTCTTTTTGTGTTCATGGGCCAGTTTTTAGTTGGCATTACTAGAGCGAAACCTGGGGGTGGATAGAATAGTCACACAGTGGAGATCGAGTGAGTTTCTACGGGGACGGAGGGTGGAGGTCAGGCCCAGGCAAGGGATTTTCTTGAACGGGAAGAGCAGCATCTTTCCCTGTGTCTGTAAGGGAGGAGACATGGTGGGATGGAGGCGTGAAGAGCTCATCTATGGCATGTTAGGGTATCCAGATAGTTTTCTTAGTCCCTGAGAAACAAGTCTACATAAGTGAAGAAAATCAGATTTGTGCAGACAGTTCAAACACAAAACACACCTTGGTAAAGCTTAGCATGCGCTGGTGTCTGCAATAGTGTGTCATCAGTAAGCAGATGCTCTGTGTAGCTTTGATCACAGAAGCATTTGGGAAGAAAAGCACTTGGCACTGACTGTTGGGGAAGAGCTGTTCCCATGACACCTGTCCAAGTCATTGTCACTGGTGTGTGGTCTGGACCAGCACTGGTCATGGGGAGACTTGTGGAAACACACTCTTATGCTCCAGTCCAACTCTGTGGAATGAGAAGGTTCCAGTGATTCGTAGATACGTACAGGTTTGAGAAGCCTGGGTTTAGACACTGCTGTGTTCCCAAGTCAGGGCATAGTCATGGAAGGGACAGTGGTTATTGGGGGTAGGGCAATTGGGTCTGCAGACACAGCAACAGAAGTGGTCGGGGCACCTCTACGACGTGCTTTGCTGAAACCTAGGTGATGCCAAACAGGGACAAGTAGGCCTTCTTGGTGCATAAAATCAACTACTTTTTCCAAGAAAACAGGCCAGGTGACGTAGCTAATAGGTCTTGTCCTGCCACTTACTTGCTGGGGAACCGTGGTTGGAAGAGAGCAGTTCCCTCTTGATGTTGGTGTGAGTTGACCTGGGCGGGGGCAGCCTGGTGGTGACCCTGCTCTGCCCTCACTGCACCACGAGGGGAGAGCAGGGGTGTCAGCACAAGGCTTAGCAGTTGGCTCTGCAGTTTGTCATGGACAGGCCATTCACGGGCTGTGTGACCCAGGCAAGTCATCTGGCCTTTCTGTGCCTGTTTCCTAATCTGTAGAATGATGATGGTCATAGAACTGCCTCAATAAGTGGTGTTTCTGTTTTCTTTTTTTTTTTGAATTGGAGTCACTCTGTCACCCAGCCTGGAGGGCAGTGGCATGCTCATGGCCACCACAGACTCAACCTGCTGGGCTCAGGCAATACTTCTGCCTCAGCCTTCCAAGTAGCTGGAACTACAGGTATGTGCTACTATGCCCAGCTAAATTTTTTTTATTTATTGTAGAGATGAGATCTCGCCAAGTTGCCAGGCTGGTCTCGAACCCACGGACTCAGGTAATCCTCTCACCTCAGCCTCCCAAAGTACTGGGATTACAGGTGTGAGCCACCGCTCCCAGCCAAGTGGCATTTCTTATAGAGATAGACGGAGGTCATGCACATGAGGCAAATGCCCAAGTTCAGGGCTTGGACGGGTGACAGCTGTTGCTGTGAGCAGCACTGAATAATCATGAGGGTGGAGACTTGCTTGTAATTGCTGACACTGGAGGGCTGGTGATTGGTAGGGGGTTTGAGGAGAGGGCATTTTGGAGACGACTCTTGAGGAAGCAAAAGAAGGAACTCAACAGATGGGAGGCCTGTAGGGATAGGGGTGGTTGGTTGGATAGATCTGCAGGTATAGCAAAGAGAGGACTAAGGTATGGGTGGGTGCAGGTGAGAACTTGGAGGCGCCAATTTGCTCTCCAAATCTTCAAGTCATTTTAGATGGAGTTGGTTGCTGCCTAATGGTTAGAAGAACCTGGAGCACACGCCTCAAATTTTAAGTCTCTAGGAATAGTGACAGGATTGTGCCCCAAGTGCTTAGCAAATGAGATGTGTCCATTTTCTTCTTTTGTTTTTTTGAGTTGGGGTCTCACTGTTGTCCAGGCTGGAGTGCAGTGCAGTCTTGACCTCCTGGGCTCAGGTGATCCTTCCACCTCAGCCTTCCAAGTACAGGCATGTGTCACCATGCCTGGCTAATTTTTTGATTTACTATAGAGATGAGGTCTTGCCAAGTTGATCAGACTGGTCTTGAACCCCTGAGCTCAGGCACTCCTCTCACCTCCGTCTCCCAAAGTGCTGGGATTACAGGCGTGAGCCATTGTGCCCAGCTCTGGCTAAATTTTTTTTTTTTTTTGAGTTGGAGTCTCACTCTGTCACCCAGACTGGAGAGCAGTGGCCGCTCCCGGCCACCACAGCCTCGACCTGCTGGGCTCCGGCAATCCTTCTGTCTCAGCCTTCCCAGTAGCCGGAATTACAGGCACGTGCTACCACGCCCGGCTGATTTTTTGATTTATTGTAGAGATGAGGTCTCGCTGCCCAGGCGGGTCTTGAACCCGCGGGCTCAGGCAATCCACTCACCTCAGCCTCCCAAAGGCACGGGACTACAGGCTGAGTCACCGAACCCGGCTCATTTCCATTTTCTTTTCTCCTTTTTTTTTTTTTTTTTGAGTTGGAATCTCACTGTTTTGCCCAGGCTGGAGCGCAGTGGCATGCTCACAGCTACCACAGACTCAACCTGCCTCAGCTTTCCAAGTAGCTGGAATCACAGGTGTGCGCCACCATGCCTGGCTACTTTTTTGATTTCTTGTAGCGATGAGGTCTCACCAAGTTGCCCAGGTTGGTCTCGAACTCCTGGGCTCAGGCAATCCTCTCACATCCGCCTCCCAAAGTGTGGGATCATAGATGTCAGCCACCATTCCTAGCCGTTTCCATTTTCTAATAGGCATTTTAAACATTTTCGTTGGTGGAGTACTCATGAACAAAGGATCTACTTGGCTTTTGAGTTTATGAAATCACAAGGGAGTTTGAGAAATATATTTTCAGGATATAAGCAGTATATCCATAACTTAAGTCATGAGGACTTCATCCATTTACTTGGCAAATACATGCCAGCAATCTCCACAGCACTTGCTAGCTGCTGTGTGTATGAGGGGAACCCCCCCAAAACCCAGAATTCATTCACTTTAAAAAATGTGTATTTATTCTTACATGTTTAAACTTTAGTCTTCAAAGTACTCTGATGATATGCACCTACTGAGACACTTTTTCCCCTGCTT
This sequence comes from Carlito syrichta, assembly GCF_000164805.1. Taxonomy (NCBI): domain Eukaryota; kingdom Metazoa; phylum Chordata; class Mammalia; order Primates; family Tarsiidae; genus Carlito; species Carlito syrichta. Next base: position 474,174 of record NW_007250643.1, read on the forward strand.
AAAACAGTTTTTGAACTCGTCAATTTTGATGCCTTTGACCGTCTGCCATTTTTTGTTTCACATCTTCTACATTGGCAAAATGTTTCCCTTTGAGGACTTTTTACATCGGGGAAACAAAAAGAAAATTTCCTTGAGGCAAGATCAGGAGAATAGGGGGGTGGGGCACAGGGGTCATGCCATTTTTGGTCCAAAACTGATGAACATTCGGCGTGGTGTGGGTAGATGCACTGGTAAATCACCCATTATGAAATGGGCAAAAGCACTGAAAGACTCTTAAAAAAAATTCACTAAAGCTGAACTCAGCCTTTCACATCAACACTAGCTGATGCACACTGATGCCGAGAGGTTCCTAGAACGCTTACCTAGAGAGGGTATCCTGTACTACAAAGGCCTGTCCTCCAAAATAGAATTGTTTTTCTGGGGTGCTCCCTCGTATAGTTGAAAATGTCCTTCCCTGAAAGATGGCAGAGAAAACATCCAAGAAACAGCCACAGAGAGAAGACCAGGAACAAAGCAGCCTGCCAAGCTTGGGGGCTTGGGGGGGTGGAGGGGGGTGGGAAGTTCAGAAGACGAGCATCCTTCCTTTGGAGAAAGTGTGATGAGGAGGGAGGGAGAACAGAAGGCCACTGGGCAACCCCCTCGGGTCCCCTCCCACTGTGGGAGCTTTTCTGTCCTCTCAATAAATCCTACTTTCAAAAAAAAAGGCCACTTCCAGGGAGAAGTTAGGATAGCACCCTGATGCTGAGAGGAGGCAGAGAACCTTGGCAAGGTGGTGGAGATGTCTGGGGCTAAGTCTGGGAAAGTGTGGGCGCACGGATAGCCAGGGATGAGGAGCCATGGAAGCCCAGACATGGCTCCACGGAACCAGAACCCGGACCTGCCCCATCTGCTCACATCTAAACCCAGCACCAAGAGCAGGGCTGTCCTCATCAGGCGCCTGGTGTGTATTTATTGAACTCGAGTGGGGGCGATGCACGTGGATTCAGACTATGGAATGCCTCTGAGGCCGGCCAGTCTCTAAACTGGATCTTACAGGGCGTCGGAAACCACCGACAGTTCACCATTCACTGATGAGTAAATGAATACATTTTTATTGGTGGTTTTAAAGAAGGGAGATGGTGTGAACTGAACCATGCTTACTGCAAGGTTCCGGGCTCATCTCCTTGATCCAGACCACAGATCTATATAAAGAGTTTATCTACCAAGTTTTCTCAGAGTTGAGTTAGAGAAGACATACACCGACTGTCAGGGCCCCCACCCAACCCCTTCTTTCCACCCCTCCACCGTGGCACTGTGGCCTGCTGGCCCCTGTCTCAAAGCCAGCCAGTCATTGCCAGTCACTGCCAATCCCTGCCAATCGCCGCCATCCATAGCCAATTTCTGCCTACCACTCTTAATTCATGCCTATCACTCCCAGTCCCTGCCAATAATTCCCATTCCGTGCCAATCACTCCCAATCCCTGCCGACAACTGCCAATTACTTTCATTCACTGTTAATCCTTACCTATCACTCCCAATCCCTGCCAATTTCTCTCAATCCTTGCCAATCACTCCCAATCCCTGTCACTCACTCTCAATCACTGTCTATCCCTCCCAGTCCCTGCCAACCCCTCCCAGTCCTTGCCAATGACTCTCAATCATTGCCAATCCCTGCCAGTCACTCCAAATCTCTCAAATCCCTGCCAGCCATGCCCAATCATTGCCAGATACCAGAGCCAATTGCAGAAGGGGATTATTTTAAGCTAGTTTTGTGTTCTTCAAATCACTTGCTTATTTGTTTCTTTCCCTAAAAAGTTTAATCTTTAGAAGTTTAGAGAATATTAGTCAGATAAATGACTTTTTATACCACAAAGGAATCTAGAATATTCTGTATTTTTCAGGGGAAAATAGTTAATAGTGAGTCTTCCTAAACACCCTGGCTAATTTGATTTGCAGACTTCAGGACTTTCTTTTCCATATGAGGTGGTGGGACAGATGGGCTCTTTGTGTCGTTCCTGGAGCCTGGGACAGTGACAGGCTGCCACTGACTAGCCACCCCGAGGGATCATGCATGCACGTGGTGACAAGGCAAGGTGACAAGCTGGGGGTGCTCTGCAAATTTTAATGATGTATCCATCTTCACCCCAAATTATACATCTTCTAGATCTTGCTATGTAATATTTCTCTTAGATTAAAAAAGCCTCTTCTGGCTCTAATAAGAAAGATCTTGAGTTATCAACAATTACCGTCCAATATGTTATTGAAAGGAGTCGAGCCAGTTGACTACTTTGTGACAGTTCTGAGTCCAGTTCCTGAAGGTTTACCTGGCTTGCTGGAGCTGTCTTCAAGGTCTCAAGCAATGTGGAATTGTAGCAAAGAAGGAGTGGCCTGAGAGATGCTGGCACTGGTGATTCCTCAGCACTGTCTTGTGTCGAAAGAAAAGACTGTGCAGGAAAACCCTTTTAGAGGCAACACTACTTCCTCTAGTGCTGAAATGCTTGTCTTATTTATGTTGACAGAATCACTTAATTAACTGAGGCCTGGTGACAGAAAGAGAAGCAGCCTGACTTGGTGAGAGATGTGCGATTAGAGGCCGTTGGAGGAGGACCATGATCAGGGCTGGATGCTCTTCAGAGGAGAAGTGACGAGATCATGTTCACACCATGAGTGACCTAGTGATGAGACCCCCATTCATGCTATGAGTGACCTGGCAGCTGAGACCTGCGACCATGCCAGGAGTGACATAGTGACAAGACCAGGTTCACGCTGCGTGACCTTGCTGCATGCCTCACATGTGATTCCCAGGTACTCTAGCCGCCATTTGCTCTCTGATTTCTTGCAACCGCTTGCGACCTGGAAGCCTCCTCCTCCCGCAGCACAGAGGGGGACAAAGGCTGGGGCAGTGGGACTGCCCGCCTGACTTCAAGTTCATGCTCCTTCAGCTGATTTATGAATTCTGTATTATCTTTAGCTACTTTAACTGTGGAAATTAGGTTTGACCATTTCTGAGCACAGGAGAAATATATCACTTTTTTGAGGGGCATTGTTTATTACATCCTTAGGACTGATAGAGTCAAAGAAGTCGCCAGGAAGCCAACTGGCCAGAAAGCCCTACATGAACCACGGGAATCAAGGAATAGTTACTGTTTGGTAGAGAGTAAGCTACAGGGAAGAGACCAACAATGGGAACCATCTGATGGAAGGCTGTTATGGGGACACGTTGTGTTGAAGACGAGGTGCCGGATGGCAGTGAGGTAACCGTGAGAACTGAGTGATCTGAGCCTCAGCACATATGTCTAACAGAGACAAAGATTTTTGTCACTCAGTGAACTGCTGAGCCAGGGGGAACATGTCGCGTGTGTCCTGCGGGCTATGCTCCCGAGTTTCGGGATGACCACAACTGAACTTCTTCCCGTGCTTTGTGAGCAGCAACTCTGGTGTTGTGGGGACTCTGCTGGCTGCTGGCCCCTTTCCCTTCAGGCTTTGAGATCTGTCCCCAGCCAGACAACGAGGTCTTTGAGTGCTTGTGGAGGGGGAGATATGCACCTAGGACACAGGCGACACAGGTTTCTCCGACTGGCCCCTCAGGGGTCCCTTGTGCACTCCTTTGTGCCGACCTCTGACCTGGCCTGCTCTGAGGCAGCGAGAGGCAGCCTGACTTGGGGACACATGTAGCCAGGTGGCATTGCGGCCGTGGGCCACTCACTGGCCCACCTCCTCAGTCCTTTCCTGCTATGCTTGAATTGCCTGGCTTCCCACCTCCTGGGCACACCCTTGCTGCTTTCCAGAGTGCCTTGCTCCTGTCCAGGGCTGGCTCCTGCATGGTCCCCAAGAGCAGGCTCCTCGATGTCACCTGGATCTGCTACAGTGCCAAGCGATGTCCCCAGAACCCATGTGCAGCCCACTTGCCACCTGGAGGTGCCTGCTCCTGGTGTCTTCCCTTAAGGTGTGGACAGGCCATAGCTCAGCCCCATTTTCTCAGCACTTGGCTGTGGCCCAGGCACGTGACCCAAGGGCTCCAGGGGGACAGCCACCCCTGAATTATGTGACAGGTCACACTGCCAGAGCTGTGCAAGAACATCTGGGCAGTAAAGTGAGCAGGCTTATTTTTAAGCAAGTAATTCTGTGGTCTTCATTCACAAAGTGCGAGAATATTCTATTTCATCATCTGATTGCAGTCTAGGTACTGTGAAAACCTTTGTTCATACTGTTTCCTGCCTTGCAATGCTCTCAACTCCCGAAAGGGGGCAGAAGAGCCCAGGAAAACAAAGACCAGCACCTTTGTGGTTTTTCGTGTTACTGACTGGAAGCTCAGATTAATGCCGTTAATTTTTTCTTTTTGTAGAGTTGGAATCTCGCTCCGTCACCAAGCCTGGGGTGCAGTGGTGCGATCATTGCTCACTGCAGCCTTGAACTCCTGGACTCAGATTATCCTCCTGCCTCAGCCTCCTGAGTAGCTGGGACTGCAGGCAAGCACCACCATGCCTGCCTAATTTTTAATTTTAAAAAAATTTAGTTAAATTTTTAATTACAAAAAATTTGTTTTAAGAGACAGAGTCTCATTATGTTGCCTAGGCTCATCTCAAACTGTTGGGCTCAAGTGATCCTTCTACTTCAGCCTCCCAAAGTGCTGGGATTACAGGAGTGAGCCACTGAGTCTGGCCTCGTTTCCATTGTTTAAAACTATGCAAAGGAGAGCAAGGAGGCTGGGTGTGGTGGCTCACACCTGTAATCCCAGCACATTGGGAGGCAAAGGCAAGAGGATTGCCTGAGTCCAGACTGGATGAAACCTTGTCTCTACAATAAATTAAAAAATTAGCCAGGTGTGGTGGTGTGAGCCTGTAGTTCTAGCTACTTGGAAGGCTGAGGCGGAAGGATCACCTGAGTTCAGCAGGTTGAGGCTGTGGTGGCCATGAGCGTGCCACTGGACACCAGCCTGGGTGACAGAGTGAGACTCCAACTCAAAAAAAAAGGAGAGCGGGGAACGAAAGGGTGAGATTCCTTGTGGCTGTCCGCAGCTTGCACAGGTAGGAGACATAGGGTGGGCTGGATGTGACTGGCAGGAGTTTGACCCTGCCCACACCATACACTTGAAACCAGGAACAGAGAGAGGACTCTGGGAAGCCAAGGCTCCCACCGTCCCCTCCCCTGAGTCTGGAGCCTGAGGTCAGTAGCTCCAACGCCACGTACCTCTTGCCGGCATTGCCGCAGTCCCTTCATGACACACCCAGCGCCTGTAGGGTGGCCCTCTGTCTGCACTCCCTGCCTGCTTGGTCCTGTTTGTGTGCTCAGAGACACATTTACAGCTGGTTCTTGGCACTGGTAAGAGTCTGGCATTTCTTGTAACTCAGAACCTCTCAAACCAAGTTCATCTTTCTTTTCCTAAATGGCTTCCCATGATGCATCCTGCTTGTACCAGATCTCCTAAGGGACAGGACAGGCAGGAAGACACCTTTTCTGGCAGATGAGTTAGATGAGACTCAGAGGGGACATCCTGCACCCATGTGTTGCCTAAATTTTAGAAGTGGGGTCTTGCTATGTTGCCCAGTCTGGCCTCAAACTCCTGGCTGCAAATGATCCTCCCACCTTGGTTTCCCAAAATGCTGGAATTACAAGTTGAGCCATTGCACCTGGTTGCACCACTTCATTCTGCACCTTTCTTTTTTTTCTCTCTCTCTCTCTCTTTCTTTCTTTCTTTCTTCCTTTCTTCCTTTCTCCCTTTCTCCCTTCCTTTCTTCCTTTCTCTCTCTCTCTCTTTGTTTCTTTCTTTTTTGAGTTGGAGTCTCACTCTGTCGCCCAGGCTGGAGTGCAATGGCACACTCACAGCTACCGTTGCCTCGACCTGCTGGGTTCAGGTGATCCTTCTGCCTCAGCCTTCCAAGTAGCTGGAACCCCAGGTATGTGCCACCACACCTGGCTAATATTCTGCTTCTTTCAAGATGACTTTTTCTAGAACCCAGTGTTGCCCAGTAATGCCCTGATTTATGAATGGCTCCATTCTAACTAGAGAGAACATTATACAGACTCTAGAAAAATTGACTCTGGACTCAGGATCAGCATTCTGGACCTGCCACTGGCCTATGTGACCCTCGCCAGTCACCCTACCTCTTCACACAGCTATGTTTAAAAATCTGCAACCCGAAGAGAAGGATGCCTTCTCCCAGGGCTAAGGTGAAGACTCTGGGATGAATGCACATGAACAAAGACAAGAGCTAGTACGAATCACGGGAGAATGGGCCAGCAGCAGCCAGTGATTATTTGGGGCTGATACGTATTGACTTGGAGCAGAGTATTCACTTCTTATGCCTCATTTGCTTCCCTAAAAATGCACACAGGACAGTATCTCGAGGCCACGGGCCGAGGACAGAGACTTGGTGAGAGCAGCAGACACTGCGGAGGCCTAGGGAGGAGGCTGGAAGATGAACACCATGTGACTCACTGGGCCTCGATGCTCCCCATTTCCTCACAGGGAGAAGAAGGAGGTGCAGCCATTCCCGGATGGTGAGGAACCCAGACCAGGCTTGCACCTGTGTTTCCCAGGAGCAGACGCTGATGTTTAGGCAGCCTCACAGCCGCCATGTTTCATTTCTCGGAATATGACAAAAGTGGGTGGAATAAGAGGTTCTGGCTGCTGCAGCAAAACTGAGCTGGAAGATTTAAGCATGTCCTCAGTGAAGTGGCCTCAGGCCTGTCCTGGCATTAAAGAAGAAGACTGTGTGAGCTCGAATGGCACCGTTACCTGCTCAAGCGTGAGTCAGAGCTCCGACTTCTCCATCACAATGGCCATGGCTGTGGCCGTAGTAAAATTGTGTGTGTCCACAGCTCTGGGCTTCAAGAGGAAGGGGCAAAGGAAGGGCTCATCAACCCTTGGTTTTTCCTTCAATGCACTGTCATGTGAAGATTCAAAAGGCCCACAAGAGAAGGTGACCCCTGAGGATCTGAGGGACTGGATGCTAAGGAGACGATACGTACCTGAGGGTGTGATGAAGATGGGTGGATACTCAGGTCGGATGGAGCTGCCGTGGGGACAGAAGGCCAGGGGTTCTTGGCCTCAACTGAAAAACTGCCTTAGCCAGAAGGGTCATAGCTTGTGTGTGTGTGTGTGCGTGAGTGTGTGTGAGCATGTGTGCATGTATACATGTGTATGTGTGTATATGTGTGTGAGTGAGAATTTAGTCACATCCAGGTATGCTGGCCAGACTGAGCAATACATACTTCTCTATCAGAAGCATCAAAGCAGAGCAGAGAGCACTGACGTCTGTCATGCAATGCTCTCTAAACACTGAAAATGCATCTGAGTGAAGGAGACAGCTTCTCGAACATTTACCCTCACAGAGCACTTTTACCCCCTGTGACTGAGATTAGTAATGAACTCTCATGAAACCAAATTTATGAGATGATCCCTGGTTTCTGAGAAAAGAACAAGGAGTGGAGAGGGAAAGTGACTTTTAAACATGGCCAGTGGTGACTGGGTGGGAGGCTCATGCCTGGGGAGGCCAAGGTCAGAGGGTCACTTGAGGCCAGGGATTTGAGACCAGTCTGGGTAACACAGTGGGACCCTGTTTCTTTTTTTGTTTTGTTTTGTTTTGTTTTGAGTTGAAGTCTCACTCTGTCGCCCAGACTGGAGTGCAGTGGCCGCTCCCGGCCACCGCAGCCTCGACCTGCTGGGCTCCGGGGATCCTTCCGCCTCAGCCTTCCAAGTAGCCGGAACTACAGGCACGCGCTACCACGCCCGGTTGATTTTTTGATTTATTGTAGAGATGAGGTCTCGCCAAGTTGCCCAGGCGGGTCTCGAACCCTCAGGCTCAGGCAATCCACTCACCTCAGCCTCCCAAAGAGCGGGATTACAGGCTGAGCCACCGAGCCCGACTTGAGACCCTGTTTCTTAAATTTTTTTTTAAATAGACCAATGATTTTGCATTTGAATTTTTGAGGCAAATCACGGACACTCGGAAGTTGGAACTTCACAGATTCTTTACTCCAAGTCCTTCAGATGAGTCAGCTGAGACCCAGAGAGATTCCAGATCTTGCCTGAGGCCCATGGTGGGCAACATCTTGGGTGAAGAGATCCCCGAGGAATCTTCCTGGCCCTGGGCCAGGGGACAGTTACTCTGGGATGAATAAATGCTGTTTTTAATATTCTCTCATTTAAAAAGCTCAAATTTAACTTCTGCTACAGAGGGAGGACAATGAATTCTAACTGCTCTTCTGCTTAGTTTTGTTTTATCTCTCATTTGAGTGGAGTAGAAAGTGGGACTGGAAGATGAAAGACAGTCACTTGAGCTGTGAAAACACCGTGTGAACCACAATTAGAAAGTGAAATGGGTCTGGGCACAGTGGCTCACTACCGTAATTCCAGCACTTTGTGAGGCCGAGGCAAGTGGATCACCTGAGCCCAGGAATTTGAGACCAGCCTCGGCAACATTTCGAGACCTAGTCTCTACAAAAACACCAAAAATTTAGTTGGGTGGTGAGGACTGTCCTTTTCACCGAGATGTAAGTCACTCTAGTGTGCATCATATGACAGCACTCTTTCCGTCTCTGGCCTGACAGTACATTCCCCATGGTGAGCTCTTTCCTAATAGGCTTAAGAAAAAAAAATCTTTATAAACCAGGTGAGGTGGCTCACACCTGTAATCCTAGCACTCTGGGAGGCCGAGGCAGGAGAATTGCTTGAGCCCAGAGTTTAAGACCAGTCTGGGCAACAGAGAGAGACCTTGTTTCTACAAAAAATAAAAAAAATTAGGCAGGTGTGGTGGCATGTGCCTGTAGTCCCAGCTAATCGGGAGGCTGAGATGAGAGGATCACTTGAGTTCAGGAAGTCGAGACTGCAGTGAGCAGGGATCATACCAACGTACTTCAGCATGGGCTATAAATTGAGACCATGTTTAAAAAAAAATCATTAAGCCACAACAAATCTAAGAGACCCTGGAAGGTCAGGACAAGTGTTCTCCAATGGTTGTCTGAAAGGACTTAGTCTGACTCTCAATTACTGTTGGACATGAGTAGGTATATTATCATTTCAGACAAGTGATAACACATGGTTTATTTCCCTAGAAAATCTGTGATTTGAAAGATCTCAGGAATGTGGTTTGTAGCCAGTGCGGTGGCTCACGCCTGTAATCCCAGCACTTTAGGAGGTAGAGGCGAGAGGGTTGCCTGAGCTTAAGGATTCAAGACCGGCCTGAGCAACATGGCGAGACCTCGTCTCTACAATAAATAAAAAAATTAGCTGGGTATGGTGGCACATGACTGTGGTTCCAGCTACTTGGAATGCTGAGGCAGAAGGATCACTAGAGCCCAGCAGGTTGAGGCTATGGTGGCCATGAGGGTGCCACTGCACTCCTGCCTGGATGACAAAGTGAGACTCTGACTCAACAAATGAAAATAGAAATAAAAAAGGAGTGGTTTACCACAATCAACAGAAAACCCCATTTCCCGAGCCTTAAACACACAGGAGTTTTAGTTCTTACTTAACAGGAAGTCTGGACGTAGGCTTGATGGTGTTGATTTGGCGGATAAAGGCTGTGAATCTCTTGGCTTTTGTTATGGTCAGATTTGCCTAAGTAGCAGTCCTTGTGCCCAGTACATAGCAAGAAAGAGGGGTAGGGAGGCTGGTGGTGCCCATCCTTTGTCAGAAGAGCGTCTCATCAGCCAAACGGGGTCACTTGGCCACCTGCATTTGTCTAGAAGGTGGAGAAGCAAGAAAGGGTTGTCCTAAGTGAAGACCCATTGTGACTCATCTGAGGCCAGTCCCATCACTGTTCTGAACCAAACTGGGGCTTTGTGAACAAAGGAAAGATGGAGAATGGTGGTGGGTTTTGGGCAACCACTAGCACTGTGTAGCATATGATGAAGTTGCCATTTTGTACTTTTACATACCTAATATTTTTGTTTTATGAGTCAGAGTCTCACTCTGTCACCCAAGCTGGAGTACAGTGGCATAATCACAGCTCACTGCAGCCCTGACTTCCTGGGCTCAGGTGATCCTCCCACCTCAGCCTCTGGAGTAGTAGGGAATACAAGTGTATGCCACCACGCCCGACTATTGTTTATTTTTTGTAGAGACGAGGTCTTGCTATGTTGCCCAGACTGGTCTCAAACTCCTGGGGTAAAGTGAATCTCCTGCCTTGGCCTCCCAAAGTGCTGGGATCCACTGCACCTAAGCCTACACACATAATTTTTACTGTTAACAGTATACAGAGCATATTTAAAATGCAGAGCTTTTATACATTATTTCTTCTTAACGTCCATTTTGGTAGCCTTATAGCTTCTGCATAATATTCTTTGAAATGACACTTGTGGCCGGGCGTTGTGGCTCATGCCTGTAATTCCAGCAGTTTGGGAGCCTGAGACGAGAGGATTGCCTGAACTCAGGAGTTCGAGACCAGCCTGAGCAACATGGTGAGACCTCCTCTCTACAACAAATCAAAAAATTTGCTGGGCGTGGTGGTGCATGCCTGTTGTTTCAACTACTTGGAAGGCTGAGGTGGCGGAGAGATCACCCACCCAGCAGGTCGAGGCTGAGGTGGCTGTGAGCGTGCCACTGCATTCCAGCCTGGGTGACAGAGTGAGACTCTGATTCAAAAAAGAAGAAGTAGAAAAGAAGGAGGAGGAGGAGAAATGGCATTTGCATCTACTTTCCTAAAAGAAGTGTTTTTTGTTTTGTTTTGTTTTTTGTTTTTTCTCTGAGTAGGAGTCTCCCTCTGTTGCCCAGACTAGAATACCATGGCATACTCATGGCCACCGCAGCCTCAACCCTTGCTGGGCTCAGGTGATTCTTCCACCTCAACCTTCTAAGTAGCTGGAACCACAGGCTCGTGCCATCACACCTGGCTAATTTTTTTTTATTTATTGTAGAGATAAGGTCTTGCCAAGTTGCCCAGGCTAATCTCGAGCCCCTGGACTCAGACAATCCTATCACTTCTGTCTCCCAAAGTGCTGTGATTACATGTATGAACCTCTATGCCTGACTAAGAAACCCTGTTAAGACTAACCTTGGCTGTTTGCCTCTGGAGCTCTGATGTGTGCAGGACAACGATAGCTTCCTGCTGCATCTACTCTCAGGAACAGCTGGAAGTAATTTTCAACCCAAGTATTTCACATTTCATGAATGGGTGGACTTTATGATAACTTTTGAAGCAACTATTCTAAAGCCTGTGCATCTCTGATTGGACACTTGTCCCATTCATTTCACTGATACTGAAATATTTAAAAACTGAAGCGGTCCTTACCAGAGCTGTCAAAGGGAGGCAAGAAAGGCACAAAGAAAACTGTCAAGTCTTTGCTTGTCCCTTCTCAGCTTGTCCAGCATGTTCCCTACACGGCAGCCAAGGAGATCCCTTGATTAAAAAGTAGATCTTGGCCGGGTCCAGTGGCTCACACCTGTGGTCCCAGTGCACTGGGAGGCCGAGGCAGGAGGATCACTTGAAGGCAAGAGTTCAAGACCAACCTGGGCAACATAGTGAGACCTGATCTCTACAAAAAAACTAAATAAAAGTGGAAACCTGCCATACCCATGCTCAGACCCGTAAGACATTCAGTCACACTGGACAAAGCCTCACATGGCTTCCCAGGCCCTGCGTGTCCTGTCCCTGCCTGTCTCTTGAATCACATCTTCTGCCTCTTCCTCCTCACTCTGCTGTGGCCACACTGGCCTTCTTTTTTGTCCCTCAAATATACGAGTCATGTATCCAGGACAGGCCTTTGCCAGCCCTTCTTTTGTTCTGCCCTCAGGCTCTGCCCCGCCCCCCATCCTGCTCTGTGTTTCTATAGGGCCTTATAGTAAACTACAATAACATGATGTCATCTACATATCAGTGTAATTGTTTATCATGTTTCCTGCTAGAATGTGAGCTCTACAGAGTAGGAACTCTGTTCCATTTATTTCTTTGTCCTCAGTGCCCAGGATAGTGTCTGGTACCCAGTAGCTATGCAATCAATATTAATACATGTTTGTTGAATAAATGAATAAAAGTTATAAAAAATAGGTTCTACTATCACCTAATAACTGGAGACTAATAATTGGATCAGAACTAGTTGGGTAATTTCTTTCTTTCTTTTCCCCCTCAGAGTAGACTGGCATTTTATTTAATTTGTAAGATTGGAACTTAATAAAAAATGTTCAATGATATCAAACAATACTAAGTTGAAACGCGGGAGTGGTTCTTTCTTGAACCACTCATTCAATGAATATTTCTTAAGTGCCTCTGCCTTAAAGAAATGCCTGTGATTTTTTGTGTTTAATGTGTTGTCCCTATGTTTCCCTAGCATTAACTCTACATTAGCCATTAACAAGAAGGACCAGGAAAAAGGCTTCTCAACATTTCTGAGGACTCCATTTTTGGCCCTGCACGATGAACATGTTTTGCTGATGACATAAATGAAGCTATGAAAGCCTATTTGGCCAGTTTAGTAAATGATGGAGAACCACTTACCTCAGTCATATTATAGAATCAGAGTCCTAAGATGCCTTGACTGGCCCGAAGTAATGAGATACTCTGTCAAAGAAAAAAAACAATCAATTGCTAAGAGGCCAGGCTTGAAGAGGGAGCTGAGGTTTAGCAGCAACGTACTGGAAAAAGGTGCAGAAGTACAGTCACTGTGACTCAGTAGTGTGCTGTGGCGATCACTAAATAAATGCAAACTTAGGGAGTTAATGGACTAATGCCAAGATGTTATTATTAGTAGCTAACTATTATCATGTATATTGGCAAGTAAAAACAAACCTGGGGCAGATGCAATGGCTCATGTCTGCAATACCAGCATTTTGGGAGACCGAGGCGAGAGAACTCCTTGAGGCCAGAATTTTTAGAACAGCCCGGGCAACATAGCAAGATCTTGTCTCTAAAGAAACGAAAACAAAAACAAACCTGGACTTAATAAGGAGAGATTTTATTGTGAAAGGTTATCGCAAGGAGGAGAAAGAGACTTGCAGAAAGGGAGCAGACTATGGCAGCAGGAAGGGCATGGCCCAGGGGGTCTACAAGCTTCTCCAGAGTGGAGCAAAAATGATTTCTCTAGGGAGAAATAAAGGCACAAAGAGCTGGGTGTAAAGAAGTGGAAGAAAGGCGATGGTGGGAGGGTGGGTCAGAGAATATTGCCCTAGTTCCGTCTGTTCTCAGGAGGGCTGTGTGCTGGGTCAGGTCTTGGCAGCCTGAGGGAGGCTGGAGGAAGGAGAGTGACTGAACCCACGTGTGGTCCACACGCGTCCTTTTTTGATCAGTCTAGATGAGCAGGTCTGCTCATCATTTATGAAGAAAGAAAGGGAATCTTGAGGGTCTGGCTTTTACCAAGGGGAGTTTATCTATGTCATATGGGAAAGGTGATTTGTTTCAGAAGACTTTCTCCATAGCTGGAAGGGTGGAGGTTTACTAGTTATATTTTATTTTAGAGACAGATTCTCCCTCTGTCACTCAGGCTGGAGTGCAGTGGATTGATCATGGTTCACTGCAACCTGGGCACAGGTGATCCTCCCGCCTCAACCTCATGAGTAACTGGGGCTACAGGCACACACTACCATGCTGGGCTTATTAAAAAAATTTTTTTTTTTTTAGATACATGGTCTTGCTCTGTTGCCCAAGCTGGTCTCGAATTCCTGAACTCAAGGAAATCTCCTGCCTTGGCCTCCCAAAGTGCTGAGATTATAGGAGTGAGTCATTGTATCTGGCCTATGTAATACTATTTATTCTGAAAATACATTATTAGTAGATTGTAGATATGAGGGGTATTTGAGTATTTATTATGCACTAAAAACTTTGCTAAATACTAAGAATTCTACAAAGAAATTCTATCTTGAAGAAGTTTATAATCCAATTGGAGAGAAATGGATATTCATAAACTGAAGAATAAAAATTACGAGCAAGAAACCCCAAATCAAAATCATCCACTCTGTAACTGCATAGAGAAAACATCAGGGGAGGCTATGGCCTCAGCACTCAGCGATTTCCTGCTGAGGAGACTTAATCAGCAGAGAAGGGATACATTTTCTACCACTGCCACTGAGCCTCTCCCAACCCCAGCCTTCTGGAAACTTGGAGGTTCTAGGGAAGATGTTCCCCCTGCCACCTACTGCCCACACCACTCGCTAGAGCCAGCATCTGCCCACTGGGAAGCCTCCCACCCTCACAGAGTCCCTCCTCCCAATGCCTGTCTCCCTGCTGCAGATGGAAAGCTTGAATGCTTGCGTCCCTGCAACATCCTTATGTTGAAGCCCTAATCCCCAGTGTAATCCTATTGGGAGTTGAGGCATGTCTTAGTCCCTTCCTGCTGCTCTAACAAAATGCCACAAACTGGATAATATATAAGTAATAGAACTTGACTGTTCACAGTTCGAGGCCAGGAAGTCCAAGGTCAGGGATAGCTCCTCGAGTCTCTTTTATCCCATCCACAAGGCCTTTGCCCTCAAGAGAGAGAATTTCTTCCTAAGGACCCCACCTCTTAATGCCATCACATTGGTGATTAAATTTCAACATATGAGTTCTGGGGCGGGGGGACACATCCCGACCATGGCAGGGTCTTTGGGAGGTAAGGAGGGTTAGACAAAATTATGATTCCATAATTCTATGAGTATTTAACTTGTATTTATATTTATTATAAATAATATTTATCATATACTTTTTTTTGAATCAGAATCTCACTTTTGCCCAGGCTGGAATGCAGTGGCATGCTCACGACTGCCATAGCCTCGATCTGCTGGGCTCAGGCGATCCTTCCATGTCAACCTTCCAAGTAGCTGGAATTACAGGTGCTCACCACCATGCCCAGCTAAGTTTTTGATTTATTGTAGAGGCAAGGTCTCACCAAGTTGCCCAGGCTAGTCTCGAACCCCTGGGCTCAGGCAATCCTCTTGCCTTTACTACTCAAAGTGCTTGGATTATAGCATGAGCTACCATACCCAGTCAATATTTATGATATATATTTTAAAGAATGCTTATCTCAAGCCGGGCTTGGTGGCTCAGCCTGTAATCCTGCGCCTTGGGAGGCTGAGGTGAGTGG
>NW_007250643.1:489461-503148 GCF_000164805.1 Carlito syrichta
AAAAAAAAAAAAAAAAAAAAGAATGCTTATCTCAATAAATATGTCAATGATCTTTGGAAAGATGAGCAAAAGAGTTCAAAGAGAAATTTCAGAGAGTAAGAAATCCATGTGATTAATAAGCAGATGTAAAGATGCTCAACTAGCAAGTAACTGGACTTGCAAACTGAAGCAAGGACATGATATTTCCACCCCCAGTGTGGTAAAGACATAAATGCTAAAGAGAGGGTGAGGAAGACACTTCATGCCCTATTGCTAAAACTGTAATTGGTAAAAAATTCTGGAGGGCAGTACATGTTCATTAAAAAAATCTGTGCACAGGTGGCGTGCGGTGGCTCAAGTCTGTAATCCCAGCACTTTGGGAGGCCAAGGTGAGAGGCCTGAGCCCATAGGTTCAAGACTAGCCTGGGCAACTTGGCGAGACCTCATCTCTGCAAAAAAAAAAAAAAAAAAAAAAGCCAGGTGTGGTAGCGTGCGCCTGTAGATCTGGTTACTCGGAAGGATTAGGCAGAAGGAACGCCTGAGCCCAGCAGGTCGACACTGGGGTGGCCATGAGCATGCCATTATACTCTAGCCTGGGCAACAGAACGAGACTCCAACTTAAAAAAAAAAATCTGTACACTATTTATCTTAGGCATTCTATTTCTAGGAATTTCTAAGGAGATCATTAGACAAAGACACAAAGATGTAACTGTAAGCCTATTGAAGACTAAACTCTGAAATTTTTTCTCTACCTTACCAAATTCCTAACTAAGGGGTCTGGGGGGACTGGTTTTGTTTTGTTTTGAGTCAGGGTCTCTCTCTGTCACCCAAGTTGGAGTGCAGTAGCACGATCATGGCTCACTGCAGGCTTGACCTCCTGGGCTCAGGTGATACTTCCGCTTTAGCCTCCTGAGTAGCTGGGACTACAAGTGTATGCCACTATGCCCAGCTAATTTTTTTGTAGAGATGAGGTCTTACTATGTTGCCCAGGCTGGGGTTTTTAAATGAACCCTATACAATGTTTACTTTCCAACTTGACTTTGGCATCATATCGCATAACAGATATAAATCAAAGTATTCTATGACTCTATAAAGCTATCTTTTGGGGACTCTGGGCATCTTTTAAGACACCTATTCTCTCTGAGGTCTGTCACTTATGAAGCTTCATCTATACATCAAGAAACTTGGCTCCCTTATAGTTTCTCAAGCCCCTCATTTCCTGTACTGCGTTTCCAATTTCTTAGATAACTCCCTCTGACTAACTATAAATCTTTGAATTCACTATCACCTGTGGACCACTGCTTGAAGACTGTCCACCCCCCTGAGCCAAACCAATGTAAATCCCACATGCATTGATTTATGGTTTCTTGTAACTTCTGTCCTCCTAAAATGTATGTACCCAAGCTACCATTCAACCACGCTGGGCACGCGTTCTCAGGACCTACTGTGGACAGGTATCATGGGCCTTAGTCACTCATGTTTGGCTCAGAATAAACCATCTGACAGATTTTACAGAGTTTGGCATCTTTCACCAACACTATCAACTGTAATAGTGTGTGTGTTAGTGAAAAATAGTACTAAATAAGCACTAATTAGGATGAGGAAGCATATTTTAAAGACACAGACAGTGCTCAGCTCACCCATTAGCTGTGAACTATGACGATATTTTTCATAAAGGCTTTGCTGAGCATTAAATAATTGGGGTCAGAAAGGTCAATGAGACATGTCTCAACAGCCTTACCGTGGTGAGCTGCCTGTGTAAATTGTACTTAATGGAAAGGCAACTTGACAAAATGGACAGCCGTCTCCCATGCTGTCCTGGGCCTGATATGCTTTTAATAAAGAACATTTTCAACCCACTTAGAAATGGCAAATTTAGTACAAAGCTTTCGATTGTTTTGAAAGGGGAGAAAGAAATCCTAAGCTGACTCAAAGAACGGGACTAGGGTTTCAATGGGAATCAGATGTTTTCATGGGGTTGCCTTTGAATGGCTCTCAGCAGTCAGGCCTTAAAGCCCACATCCTTGACATGGCTGCCCAGTGTGTGCTGCCCTCTAGTGGACACACTCTCTGGCTCTGCCGTGTGTGGGGGGGTGGGGGCAGAGTGACATCAGCAAACTTTGTTGTGTGACCACTCCCTATGTTCTGAGCCTGCTGAACTATTACACCCAACTATTACCGGCCCCATTTAACCTAAGAAACCTATGGAATCAGGTGTTTTCACCATGTAAATTCTAAAAAATGAGACCATGAAATGCTGAGTGACTGACCTGAGGCTGTCCCACAGGGACTCAGGCCCATGACAGACTCCACTGCCCGGATCTCCATTTCCGCTTTGGGACAGAACGGCAGGGCTGACATCTGTCAACACCAGTGTGACTGTGATGGTTTTCTAAGTTCTCTTGCACTCACTGATACCTAGTTGCTGCCATCGGCCCAAGGTGTGGCCCACGTCAACAACGTTCACATGAGGGACACTTCTGCTGCCCTCCCCCAGGAGCCCCGGACAGCCTGGCCCCATGGCCTTCTGCTGGGCAGTGTGAGCAGTGTCGGTAGGGCTTTGCCTACCCCCTGAGGATAGGAAATTCTTAGTGAGCATGGGGTGATCAGGTCTACAGAGAAAGCATTGCTGCTTCCTCTCCCACTACTGTTTCTACACGAAGGGTTTCCTGCCACAGCAGCCACAAGTCGCCCCATGTTCATCCTGGGCCACCCAGGGCCCAACGAGTGAAATAGGCCTTCCTTGTTGCCTCCTTGTCCCAACTTCCTCACAGCCGGCACAACTTCCTCACACCTGGCTCAGATCTGAAGCACATTTGGAATTTGGGGGAATTTCCTCCAATCGAAGACATCGTTGGTGCTAGAAGCACCATTATATGGACCAGGAAGGGAAAAACCTTCCCCCAAAACCCTGACACAGCGATGGTAATGTGTCTGTGCGTCAGCCATGCCAGGGTTCTGTGGCCTTGACCATCCTCATCTGCTCTGGAGGATTTGGTGCCTCCCCCACCTCTGCTGCCACGACAAGCCATCCTTGGCACATTTCTCAAGAAAAAGGCAATACAATTCATTCCTTGTGGGCATCCTGTCCCCTAGGTTCTGGAAAGGCTCTGTGGGGCGGACTGCTTTGCTAACATATGTAATGTGGTCATTCCCCCAAGAGGAGTTTTTGTGTCTATGACACCAACCCAAACCTGAATGTTTCCCTCTCTGTGTGCTCTTTCGAGACTTTTCATATCCATGCTGAATGACAGTGTGATCATTTTGAAGATGTTTAAATCAGTGAGTAAGACATATGTACCATAGACAGTTCATACACCTCAGCTGAGGTGACAATGATACCAGCAGCTGTAGCCAGATTCACTCCAGCAAGGCAGGACAATGTTGTGACTATTTGCCTGGCTAACAGGGATTAGAAGATGTATCCTGGTTTTAAAGATTTTTACATGTGACATATCTATATTTTTTGAGTTGGGGCTCGTTCTGTTGCCCAGGCTGGAGCAGCCTTGACCTCCTGGGCTCAGGAGACCTTCCAGTCTCAACCTCTCGAGTAGCTGGGACTACAGGTGTGTGCCACCATGCCTGGCTAATTTAAAAAATTTGTTTTAGAGATGAGGTCTCACTATGTTGCACAGGCTGATCTCAAACTTCTGGGTTTAAGTGATCCTCCTGCCTTGACCTCTGAAATGTGTTGGGATTACAGGCATGAGCCACTGCACCCGACAAGATGTGTATTTTAGAATGATTAAAATGTACTTTGTTTGAGGTAAATCAATTGAACTTTGCAGATACAAAACTAAGATTCAAGAGTTCAGCACCATCATTTAGGGTCATAGCCTTGGCATGAGTGGAGCTGGCATTCACTTCCAGGTCTGTCTGACTCCAAAACCCACGCTCCCTCCCATGACCAGTTGAAACCCACTTGGGGAGAATGGTGACAAGGTCTGTGTCCCTACCCTTAGCTTGGCTGGGCCTCCCTCCTGAGGCTGAAGCCAACAGCCTTTTCTAGAGAACCAGCCTGACTACACAAGGAGCTTAATGGGCGGGATGCTCCCAGAGCCAGAGCATGGCAGGCAGGGGCCTTTATGTCCTAGGAGTAGCCCAGAGGTGACCTGACCGGACCTCTCAGGCCTGTCTCCCTTCCCTGTGCTGCTTCCCCAGTTTGCTTCCTGCTTTCTCCAGGAGACCTTCCTGAGTAAATCACTGTGCACTGTACACAAATTCTCATCTCAGGGCAGCTTCTGGGAAACATGGCCTGAGACCAGGAGGAGTTTGTGACTGAGGCAGCAGTTGGCGTGGCGCTTGGTGCCCTTGACCACATTCATGGAACGTCTGCCTGCCTTACGTCCCAGTCCTTGGGCAAGTCCCGACTCCTGAGACTCATTGCTACAGGTCAACTGAGGACCTGACTTCCACCCTCGAGTTCTAGGACCTTTAGCTTCGGCCACGTTCTGCCCCTCTGGGCCCCAAGGGAGATCCCTGTGTACTCCTGATCCTAGTGATGATCTCCATCACACTGGACACCAGTGGCTGGGCTGGAGGTGCCCTGAAGCCATGCCTGGACATCCTACTTTTATTCCTGTCACTCTTAACCCAAATCTAGACTATTCCAGAGGTGGTGCCCTGGGTTCTACATTTTGGACCAGTAAAGCCTGTATTTTCCTTCTGTTTTCTTCTAATGAAAACCATGGTTGGTGTCACACAGTGTTGGAATGGGATGAGTGCTGAGAGGTCATCTGGTCACCCGGAGACCGGAAGTGATCTGCTCTACGTCAAAAAAGGGGTTAGCTGGAACTGTGTCTGAAAGTCCAGTTCTGCTTCTTGTACCATTCTGCCCTTGGCTCTGGAGTTGATATAGTTCCAGTAAGACACACAACAAATCTGGTTTCAGGGAGGAAATCTGCCTCTGTTTTGTGTGATAATCCAAATCCTGCTTATACCTAAATTATCATTCCTTACAATTCTCAGGGGCCTCAAGGCATTCTCGTTCTTCTTTCTATGAAGAAACAAATCCCTTCTCCTTTTCTCTGGGGCTCCCTAGAAGTATCTGTTTACTTCTTGGGGAGGGGCAAGAACCTCCCTCACTCAGGCCAAACACTGAAGAGTGCTCAGAATTCTGTCTTCATCTCAGAATTCCATCCCCACTTACTCGAACCTCCAGAGGGGAAGAAGGAAAGGCCAAAACAGAAAAATAAGTCAACTGAAAAAAAGAACACTGCAGGTTTGTGCCGTGAAATTGCCACAGATTTCTCTTCTGGGAAATGGGCTCATGTGCCTTGGGCCACGTTTAGGAGAGGGCTGACTTTGGAAATTGCTTTTCATGCCCCTAATCTTGCACAGAGAGAGGCATTTTCCCAAACGAAGAATTCTGAGGCAGGCCAAGGTTATTTTTGGAGACTGTCAGGCCACCCCTCTGATAACGCCCCTCAGTTCTCAGGTGTCATTCTTGTCTACTTTTTTGGGTAAGAGCTGGGCTGGGTGTGCTCACCACAAATGTCTTTTGGGCATCCCTGGTTCTGGTACTGTGCTGGGAGCTGAGAGAGCCACATCATGCCCTCGTGACACTGCATGTGCTCATGGTGCTCATGAGCCTTCCCGAGTCTCTGTTACTCCAGCTGTAGGATGCGAATGACTGCGTCTCCCTTTCCCAGCTTACCGCATGGGGGAGGGCATGTGAGATCATTCATGGCAGAGAACATTCTCATGAAGTGCACTTTGGTCCTGTCTGCTTGGGGATGTTGGGCCTTAGTGCACAAATGACATAAGCCAGCTTCCTAAACTTTACTCACTCATAAGCCACCTGCATGATTTGTAGCATATCCTCATTTTACAATGTTATTATCAATTTAACATTCATATTTAATGAGCTGGCAGAATAAATTTATTTTTATTTTTGAGTCAGAGTCTCACTCTGTTGCCCAGGCTGGAGTGCAGTGGCACACTCATGGCCACCGCAGTACCACCATGCCCAGCTAATTTTTTTATTTATTGTAGAGATGAGGTCTTTCCAAGTTGCCCAGGCTGGTCTCGAACCCGTGGGAGATCAGGCAATCCTCTCACCTCAGCCTCCCAAAGTGCTGGGATTATAGGCATGAGCCACTGCACCCGGCCAGGATAAATTTAAATACATGTATTACTTAAGTATGTAAGTTGCTAGGTAAGTCCACTTACATTGTTTTAAGCAGTAATATCCGTGAAAACTCAAATTTGGGGTATTAGTTACATTTCTTCATAATAGACATTACAAATACATTTATAACTATTAAAATAAAAAAAAATGCTGTTTGCCATCAAGCCATGGACACCCAATAAGATGCACCCCATGCTTTGGGAAGCAAGTCTGCTGCATTTTGTCTTGCTAAGAGTGCCTGAAAGTTCTTGGTGACTATATACATGTCAGGGGACCTCTTCAGAGGGTGGGAGGGTGTTGTCAGATAATGACTTGTGTTTGCTGGTAATTCTTCCAGGGATACAGGACGGCAAGTCTATAGGATGTCCATCTGTTACATTGGGCTGGGGTCTGTGACACAATGCATAGTGACATAGAGCTAGTTGTGGGCAGACATAAGAGGTGTAAGGACAGGTGTATGCTGGTGCCAAGAAAGGCCTTCTGTAGCTATGTTACAGCCAGACCAGGTTCTTGTGCCTGCTGCCCAGAGAAACTGAGACTGATGCTGCGGTTGCTGTAGAAAAAGATTTTAATATCACAAAGCAGCTGAGTGAGGAAGAAGATGGATGAGATTTACCAAATCCGCCTCCCTAAGAGTCTTAGGCTGGGGTTTTTAAAGAAATAAGCTGACAGCGTATCATCCCAGCACTTTGGGAGGCCAAGGTGAGTGGATTGCCTGAGCCTGAGGGTTCAAGACCAGCCTGGGCAACTTGGTAAGACCTTGTCTCTACAATAAATAAAAAATTATCTGGATGTGGTAGTGTGCGCCTGTAGTTCTGGCTACTTGGAAGGCTGAGGTGGAAGGATTGCTGGAGCCCAGAAGGTCGATGCTGGAGTAGCCATGAGCATGCCGCTGCACTCCAACCTGGGTGTCAGAGTGAGACTCCAACTCAAAAAAAAAAGAAAGAATCTGATGGGCAGGGCCCAGGAAAAGGGTGTTGCTGGTTGGTTGGGGATGATGTCATGGGGGCGTCCAGAATGCCTCTGTGCACTGAGTCAGTTACTGGGAGTAGAGGCACAGGACCAGTGGAGTTAGCTCTTTTGTGCATCCTGAGTCTGCCTGGGGTCATGGGTCCATCAGAGTGCCCAGTCTGAAAAACATCCCAACATCATTCTTAGGTTTTATAAAATATGCTGTCTGAAGAGCAAGCCCCACTTCTGGGCTACTGACTCCTGGGCAATGAGCCATGACAGTGACAGCTTTGTAAAAAGGGAGAGGGAGAAGGAATTCCTGGAAGCTGTGCACCCCTCCTGGATGCCATCAAGGAGAGCTGTATGACCTCGTTTAAGGGAAAATAAGTCCATCAGCCTTGTGGGCAGATTACCCCTCCCCAGGAATCAGGACAAGAAGCTCATCAGTCACCCTCTATTGAAGTGAAAGCAAACTTGGAAACAGCAATTTAACTGCAGCTTTGCAGGGCTCAGGCTCCTTCAACGTTTATCTGGTGGCTTGGTATTAATTTCATGCTGATGGTTTCCCCTGGATGTGAGATATAAGGTTACCGCGTTAAAAACAGATCATAGAGCACAGCCAGGCCAACACGGGGTGTGCGCCTATATTAACGTGGTGTGGGATGGTGACAACCTCAACAGTGGCTGCTTGTACCATCAGAATGACAGTGTTGTGTTGTGGTATGACTGTAGACTGTATTATAATTATCACTCATTTGTTTAGTATTGTCTGAGGACTTTCATTTCTTTCAAGTGAACCACTAGTATTTAAAGGGTTCTGCTCACTCATTAGCGGACCTTGAACAAATATAGTACTATAAGAAAGGGATTGGCAGTAGTGGGAAACTGCTGGGGAGCGGGGGGCACACCTCATCAACAAGGGTACCTGCATAGTGAACATTTGTATACCTAAGCCTGAATTGTACTCCACATCTGCAAAATAAAAATTTTTTTTAAAAAGTGCTCTGGTTAGGCACAATGGCTCATAGGGAAACCTCGTTTCTCCAGAAAAAAAAAAAACCAAAAACAGCTGGGCATGGTGGTATGTGCCTGTAGTCCCAGCTACTTGGGAGGCTGAGGTGGGAAGATTGGCTGAGTCCAGGAGGTTGAGCTTGTGGTGAGCCATGGTTGTGCCACTGCACTCTAGCTTGGGCAACAGAGTGAGATCCTGACTCCAAAAAAAAAAAAGTGTATACTGTATACCAGGAATGTTGAAAATTGCTGGCTTAGTGCTGTAGGCCAATTCTAACACAGAATATTTAAAATAGAGGTCCATACAAGTAATATTATTGGTGGGAATTTCAGGAAAACTTGCAGGCCAAGAAGACGTTAATGTGAGAAAAAAATTGGTCTCTGTCATTGATAATTACAGTTAAGTCTTTGCTTTGTACATTATGGACAGACACTTGGTAGAAGCTCTGGGGAGGATACTCATTTTTACCCTTTTCCTTGGTTTGCTGCTAAAGAAATTCCTGGCAGGGCTCAGTGGCTTAGCCTATAATCCCAGCACTTTGGAAGGTGGAAACGAGTGGATTACCTGAGTCTGCAGGTTCGAGACCAGCCTGGGCAACTTGGTGAGACCTCATCTCTACAATAAGTTTAAAAAAATTAGCCAGTTGTGGTGGCACATCCCTGTAGTTCAGGCTATGTGGAAGACTGAGACGGAAGGATTGCCCGAGCCCAGCAGATCGAGACTGCAGTGGCCGTGAGTGTGCCATGGCACTCCAGCCTGGGCGACAGAGTAAGACTCCAACTCAAAAAAAAAAGAAATTCCTGACTGGACATGGAGGCTTACACCTGTAATCCCAGCACTTTAGAGACTAATGTGGGAGGATCACTTGAGCCCAGGAGCTTGAGGCCAGCCTGGGAAACATAGCAAGTTCTCGTCTCTACAAAAAATTAAAAAATTAGCTGAGTGTGGCAATGTGTGAGCCTGTAGGCCCAGCTACTTTGGTGGCTGAGAAAAAAAGGAGCATCTGAGCCCAGGAAGTTGAGGCTGAAGTGAGCCATGATCATACCACTATCCTCCAGCCTGGGCAACAGAGTGAGATTCCAACTCAAAAAGTAAACAAACAAGAATAATAAAGGAATTCCTGAATGCCTTTGTCATTTGCCCTAAATTGGCACTGCACCGTTTGAGCTCATGTCTACTTTCTCTGCCTAATTCCAGTTATATACACACCTGAATATACTTACTTTCTTATTTGATATACATTAGTTTGATAAAATTAGTTTTGATCTCTGGGTGCGGTGGCTCATGCCTATAATCCCAGAGCTTTGGAAGGGGGCTTGAGACCAACCTGGGCAACTTGGCGACACCTTGTCTGTACAATAAATCAAAAAATGTGGCAGGCTAGTAGCTGTAGTTCTAGCTACTTGGAAGGTTGAAGTGAAAGGATCTCCTGAGCCCAGCAGGTCAAGGTTGCAGTGGCAGTGAGTGTGCCACTGCCCTCTAGCCTGAGTGACAGTGAGACTCCAAGTCAAAAAAAAAATGTTTTGATGAGTTATATTTTAATAAGCTTTTTCTAGTGAGTTATTCATTTGTAGTAGTTCATTTGGGCTGCTATAATTGAACACCATAGGCTGGGTGGCTTATGAACAACAGAAATGTATTTCTCACAGTTCTGGAGGCAGGAAGGTCTTAGATCAAGGCACTGGCAGATTCTGTGTGTGGTGAGGACTTCCTGGTTCACAGGTGTTTGTCTTCCTGCTGTATCCTCACTTGGTGGAAGGGGCAGGGAGTTCTCGGGGGTCTCTTTAATAGATCACTAATGCCATTTGTGAGAACACCACACTTTTGGCATAATCACCTCCCAAAAACTCCACCTCCAAATACCACCACACTGGGGATTAGGTCTTAAAGGTATGAATTTTGGGGGTACACAAAGATTCAGTCTGTTACAATCCATTTTCAGATTTATTGCCAAAAAGCTCTTTTTAGTTTTCTCTTATTTTAAATACACCTCTGTTGTATCTTTAGTGAGTTTCCCCTTTTACTCCTGATATTGCTTATTTATGCTTTCTTTTTATGCCTATGCTTTCTTTTCCAATTTGCCAGAGCTTTGCCTATTTCCTCTTAGTCTTTGAAAAAAGCCACATTTTGACTCTGCTGACTCTAAGTTAGCGTCTTCATAATCCATCTTGACACCACACCCCTTGGCACACACTGCAATATCTGTGTGTAAAAAAAGTCCCTTCATAACTCAAAGCAGTTGCTCTGCATGAATGAAAGTCCCTAATCTGGAAAACTTTTAAGTATTTACTGCGTGGGTATACTTCCTTACTTTTTGTCCACTCCTCTGATGCTGTTTTAACATTGCTGCCTGAATTCTCTGCTTTTGGGCAATACCTTCCCCATTACAGGTTGGCTCCCTTGCTCCCTCCCAGCTTTGTGTCGGCTCAGAATCTGAGGCACAGGGAGAAAGGCCCGTGTCAAGGGCAGTAAGTGATTGGCATGGTTTATTCCGGAAGCTCAGGCTCCAGTTAGGCTCTGAAAGATGATTAGGATTTGGGTGTGGGGCACTGTGGTGGGATTGGAAGGTAATGGCATAGATGCACTAAGATATACTCTTCTTCCCCTAACCACCAGCACCCCAAACCTGGAGAGTCCAAATCCTGTCTCCCAGCTGTGTACAAGCTGCCTTTGTTCCCTCTGGCTGCACGACTCCAGGGCTCAGTCTGTCAGGCTCTCAAGTCTGTGCAGCAACCCCTCACCACAGGGCCTTTGGATGTCTGCTTCCCTGGGCCTGCAAGCCTCTTCCCCATCTCTGCCTTCCTCTCACTCTGTTTCTGTCCTTTCAGATGACTGTGTGACTGCTGTCCTTTCTTCAGCAATGCCTAATTCCCAGCAAGGAAAGCCAAATCTCCCATCACAATCTACCTCGATGGTTGTTGTAGATTAATTTTGTGACTCAATTATGTGCGTCCATCTCCTGCTCTGGGATTAAACCCTGCAAGGGCAGAAACTATGTCCACTGTCTTTTCACTTTTGCCCAGTGAGTGCCTGCCTCCAGAGGAATAGGGCCTCAGGAACAGTTGTGTGATTTTCTTTCATTTGCTGATTGCTTGACATGCAACTGAACAGCATGAAGACTGACAGATCAACTTCCAGAGACAAGATGTTCAAAGAAGACCTACTTGGTCCAGAACTACTCAGAATTTGAGAGGCCGAAGTTATGCCCACCTACTAAAAGAAAAGGAGACGTGTAAAACAGACTTAGGAAAAAAGTGTGTTATTTTATTTTATTTTAATTAATTTATTTTTAAGTCAGAATCTCACTCTGTCGCCCAGGCTGGAATGCAGTGGCATGATCACAGCCATCTCAGCCTTGACCTCCTGGGCTCAGGCAATCCTTTTGCCTCAGCCTCCCGAGTTGCTGGAACTAGAGGTGAGTGCCATCACACCTGGCTAATTTTTTAACTTATTGTAGAGACAAGGGCTTGCCATGTTGCCTGGGCTGGTCTCAAACTCTTGGGGCTCAGGCAATCCTCTCGTCTCGGCCTCCTGAAGTGCTGGGATTGCAGACATAAGCCACTGCACCCAGGCAAAATTGTGCAATTTTAAATGTTTACATTGAGGCAATTAACACTTGAACACATACAACACATAGCAATATAATTGTGCTGATCACAAGATGATGATGGGATTCATTAAGTTACACATTTCTGGTACACCCAGGCAGTGAGGATGGTGTGGGATCCAAGGACAACAGCCTATAACATGTGTTTCTCTTCAGCTGCCTCAGTGTACCATTTGGTTCTTTGGGAGCCTCCTGTCCTGGAGGCCTTTTGTGGAAGAGACGTTGTCTTAGTTTGGGCTGTAGTGACACAGTGCCTAGACCAGGTGGCTTACACAGGACAGAAGTTCATTCCTCACAGTTCTGGGAGCTGGCTGTTTGAGATTAGGTGTCAGCATGGGGGCTCAGGAGGTCTTCTTCCAAGGTGTGTACTGCGGGCTTCTGACTGTATCCTCATCCAGTGGAGGAAGGGCGAGGGCTCTCAGAGGCTTTTCCGTAAGGGCAGGAGTCCCTCTTACCAGGGCTCCCTGTGTGACCCAATCACATGTCTGAGGTTCCTCCCTACTAACACCATCACACGGGGGCTAGGATTTCCATGTGTGGATTTGGGGAGCACACACGTCCAGGCTATCTGAGACACCCAGGCCATACCCTGGGCCAACTACCATTCAGCGACAGGGCCCACTTGACAAAAGAGACTGGCTTCTCCAAAGAGAGCCAGAGAGAAGGAGATTTGCTTAGCCTTGGGTGAGGCAGAGGCAGGGAAACTGTCTTAGTCCAATTTGTATCGCTATAAAAAAATACCCGAGATTGGGTAATTTATAAAGAAAAAAGACTGATTTGTCTCGTGGTTCCACAGGCTGCTGTGGTCTGGATGTGATTTATTGTTAGCACTGAAACTCATGTTGAAATTTCATCCCCAGTGTGGCAGTGTTGGGCATGTCTGTGTCGTAGGGAGGATCATTCCTGAATAGCCCAAGGCTGTCCTTGCTGGAGTCGGTGAGTCTTGCTCTTCCAGGACTGGATGCATTCTGTGGGAATGGATTCGTTCACTTGGGTGCAGGTGGTTATGGAGTGGGGCTCCTCCTCCTGCTTGGCATTGTTCACACGTGTCCACTTCTCCTTTGACCTTTCCTGCCACAATGTGCCCTTCCCTGAGGAGTAAGTGGAAACTGCAGAGATGCTTGCCTCTGGGTGTAGCTCTCCAGATGCTTCCCAGTGCCTTTGATGTGTTGTGTTCAGGGACAGAAGGACTGAAGTTGGTGTTCACAGTCCTCTTTTGTCCCCTAAAAAGATTCCAAGTCCAGCAACCCCACCAGGCGCCTCCCTGGAGAATGAGGTTACTCTGTCTCTGGGCTGCTTTCTGGGCTTGATGTCGCAGAGATGAGATGATGGTAGAAACAGAGCACAGAAAAGGAGATGGGCTGGGGTGTTTTCCTGCAAAAAGTCATAGATTTACTCACAAGAAAGAAGAAAGATGGAGAATAAAGGTGGGAAAGGAGAAGAAAATCTGGAGCTATGAGGACTTTTTTTTTAAGAGCTTTTTTTTTTGAACTGGAGCCTCGCTCTTGTCACCCAGGATGGAGTGCAGTGGCATGTTTCCAGCCACCGCAGCCTCGACCTGCTGGGCTTAGGTGCTCCTTCTGCCTCAGCCTTCCAAGTAGCTGGAACTACAGATGCACGCCACCATGCCTGGCTAGTTTTTGTGATTCATTGTAGAGATGAGGTTTCACCAAGCTGCCTAGGCTGGTCTCGAACCCCCGGGCTACGGCAATCCTCTCACCTCGGCCTCCCAAAGTGCTGGGATTACAGACTGAGCCACCGCCCCCAGCCTTTTTTAAGAGTTTTATAGTTGAGTTTTGAAGGCCAAGGATAGAAAATATGGGTTTCAGGGGGAAGTTCTTGTCCATGTGGAGGAGACTGAAAATGGCAGAAGTTTAGAGAGGGAATATAAAAAATACTGTTTTGTTTTGAATTAAAAATGTACTTTCCAGCCGGGCTCGGTGGCTCAGCCTGTAATCCCGTGCCTTTGGGAGGCTGAGGTGAGTGGATTGCCTGAGCCCGCGGGTTC
>NW_007250643.1:503350-518505 GCF_000164805.1 Carlito syrichta
ACTGCACTCCAGCCTGGGCGACAGAGTGAGACTCCAACTCAAAAAAAAAAAGAAAAAAAGTACTTTCCAAGCCAGGCATAGAGGCTGTAATCCCAGCACTTTGGGTGGCCGAGGTGGGAGGGTTGCTTGAGCCCAGGAGTTTGAGATCAGCCTGGGCACCATAGCAGGACCTTGTGTATACAAAAAATAATAATAATAAAATAGCCGGGACTGTAGTCTGTCGTCACAGCTATTTGGGAGGCTAAGGCAGAAGGATCACTTCAGCCTAGGAGGTTGAGGCTTTGGTGAGTGGTGATCATGCCACTGCCCTCCAGCCTGGGCAACAGAGTGAGACCCTGACTCAACAAACAAACAAACAAAAAAAGCAACCCAACACACATGCACACACACACAGAGCAAACTTTCCTACCCTTGATGCTTTTCAAGAAACATGATAGTGATGATTTTACTGGGTCTGTGTTAGTTGGGTTTCTAGACTGTTTCTTTGAGCACAGAACTGCTCTGCACTTAGGCTTTCTTGGCTCTCTGGCACCATCTGAGGTGGAGGTAACACTGGAATAAAGCAGCTGCTTCCTACTGATGGTCTCTCTTCTTTCCTAAGGCTTTGGGTCCTCCTTTATGATGTGGTCTGATCATGCCTTCCAGGGATTCTGCAGCTGGACACAGTGAGTGTCTCAACCTGGGTTCTGCCCAGACCAGAACCTGAGACAAAGTTTCCAGTACAGGTGGTTTATATGGGGTACAGTCCCAGCGGAGGCTAGACAGGGAAGAAGGAGCCAGTATGTGGGCCTGGACACCCTCCAAGATGAGCATGGTCCGGGTGCCTGGTGCTCAGTCCTGTGAGGCCATTGGAGAGGTTTTAGGAATGTGTTTCAGAGCTGTCCTTGCAGGACAGATAAGTTCCTCTCTCCTGGCTCTGGTGTCCTGCTGGTAAGGTGGCTTCTTGGGCTTTCATTGTCCTGGGCTTTTTGCTTCTGTCTGCTGAAGGGTTGAGCAAGTTCCCCTGGTCCTACCCTGTGTGGGTCCCAGAAGCCACAGTGCAGGAAGCAGGGGCCTCTGACAAGGAGCAAAGACAAGGCAGTCCCAGGTCAAGTATGTTTAGGGCATCTGCCCTGACAGTTGCCCCAGCTATGCTTGGGAACTTTGGTGCATCCGGGAACATCGCTCATTTGGAGATGGCAGCGGGTCTGTGGGACTGGGTAGGAGGATGCAGAAGAGGCTGTGTTGTCTTGCAGTCAGGCTAAGGGGCATACACTGCACCCTGGGAGCCATGGGGAGCCAGTGAATTGTAATGCGAGAGAAAAAACCCAGCAACACAGGTCTCCTTGGGTGATAGATCAGTGGGTGTGCGTAGCATGTGGTGGGGGGTCACTATGGAAATTGTGACACCTTTTGGAGTCAGTGTCCTGGTGAGAGAATCTGAATGAGACTGGGATTAGGGGTTTCTGGAAGCAGGGGGCAGATTTAAGGCAGACTGAACAAGGACATACTGGCTATGGTGACACCAGTGATGGGCTTGAGGCCCAGGCTGAGGGAACATCCCATGTCCTTTGGCTTGCAAGCTGCAAGATGTGGCCTCAGAGCTGGTGGCAGCCTTATTCTGTACCACAGGGAGAGACGGCATGTGTGCTCCTTCCAATGTCTGGTGATCTCTGGAGAGACAGTCTTTCAGGCCCTGATACTTAACGCACACACTGGTGTGTTGAGAGAACAAGACCAACATAACTCAGAATGACAGTGTGGAGTGTGTGTGTGTGTGTGTGTGTGTGTGTGTGTGTGTGTGTGTGTGTAACAGAGAGAGAGACGGGGGGAGAGAGAGAGAGAGAGAAGGAGGGGAGACAGGAGAAAGAGAAGGAAAAAGAAAGGGGGTAAGACAGAGAGAAAGAGGGGGAAGGGGGAGAGGGGGACAGAGAGGGAGGAGGAGAAGGAATGAGTCAGTGCCTGGAGTTCCTGCATCCCGTCTGCCCCAGGCCTGTTCCAAACCGACTTTCATGGTTTGTTTACGTGAACATGTGATTGACCCTTTTTGGTGTAAGCCTCTTGAGCTGACTTTCTCATCAGCAAGAGTCCTGACTACAATAACATCTTTGTGCCTCAAGTTTTCTTCTACTTTAAGTGATATCCTCAGAATATATATATTTTAAGGAAAAGTATCCAAAATTATCACCAATTTACACTATCTCCAGAAATGCATAAAATAACTAATTTTACCACATCCTTACTAGTACCGAGTATCAAAATTTTAAAAATATTTGTTAATTTCTTAGGTTTTTTTTTTTTGTTTTTTTTTTGAGTTGTAGTCTCACTCTGTTGCCCAGACTGGAGTGCAGTGGCCGCTCCTGGCCACCGCACCCTTGACTTGCTGGGCTCTGGCGATCCTTCCGCCTCAGCCTTCCACGTAGCTGGAACTACAGGCGTGCACTACCACACCTGGCTAATTTTTTTGATTCATTGTAGAGATGAGGTCTCACCAAGTTTTCCAGGCGGGTCTCGAACCCACGGGCTCAGGCAATCCACACCTCAGCCTCCCAAGACGTGGGATTACAGGCTGAACCACCGAGCCCGGCTAATTTCTTAGGTTTTAAAAAGTTTAAACTTACTTATTTTTTTGTGAAAAATGTTCTAGTTATTATTATTTTCCCTATTTATTGGGTTCCTCAATATTAATAAATATTAATAAAATAAATTTATATAAGTTCTCTCTAGCTAAAGACTGTTAATGTGCCTAATTTGAATTTATTTTAAATGTTTTTCCCAGCTTGGTTACTTGCTTTCATTTAGCAGAAATAAACAGACCTATTTTCTGCTTTCTTGCATCTGTATGTCAATTACAAAAAAAAAAACCTTACCTTAAGGGACTGACTTGAAAATGGAAATGGTGGCTGGGTGTGGTGGCTCATGCTTGTAATCCCAACACTTTGTGAGGCTGGGATGAGAGGATTGCCTGAGCCCAGGGTTTCAAGACCAGCCTGGGCAACTTGGGCAACTTGGCGAGATCTAGTCTCTACAACAAATCAAAAAATTAGCTGGGGATGGTGGTGCTTGCCTGTAGTTCTAGCTACTTGAAAGGTTGAGGTGGGAAGATCACCTAAGCCCAGGAGGTAGAGGCTGCAGTAGCCATGAGTGTGCCGCTACTCTCCAGCCTGTGCGACAGAGTAAGACTCCCACTCAAAATAAGTGAATAAATAAATAAAATAAAAGTATAATACGGTTTCACATTTATGCAAATCTCGATATTTCTTCAACATAAATTTGCATTTGAAAATTATGTCATGCACATTTCTCATAAACATATATCTACCTCTGGTA
This sequence comes from Carlito syrichta, assembly GCF_000164805.1. Lineage (NCBI taxonomy): Eukaryota > Metazoa > Chordata > Mammalia > Primates > Tarsiidae > Carlito > Carlito syrichta. The sequence goes on from NW_007250643.1 coordinate 506,660, forward strand.
CAGTATTTCATAGTTTGTGAAAATATCATTTAAAAGTAAATATCATTTAAAAGCAAATACAATCTTGTGCTGCATAACCATGTTTCTGTCAACGATGGAGTTCATAGGCAATGGTGGTTCCAGAAGATTATAATACCAGTTTGTTTGTTTGTTTTTATTAGAGATGGGGTCTTCCAGGCTAGACTGCAGTGGCATGATCATAGTTCACTGCAGCCTAGACTCAAATGATCTTCTTGCCTCAGCCTCCTGAGTAGCACATACTATAGGCATGTGCCACCATGCCTGGCTAATGTTTAACACTTTTTACAATTATTTTTTGTGGAGGTGGGGTCTTGTCATGTTGTTCAGGCTGGTCTTGAACTCCTGGGTTCAAGTGATCTTCCTGCCTTGGCCTCTCAAAGTACTGGGATTACAGGTGTGAGCTACTGCACTCGGTCATAATACTATATTTTTACTGCACCTTTTAAATGTTTAGATATGTCTAGATATGTAGATATACACCGCAGTGTTACAATTGCTTCCAGTATTCAGTACAGTCATGTGCTGAACTGTTTGTGGCCTAGGAACAACAGGCTAGGCCCTACAGCCCAGGTGTTCAGGAGGCCTTGCCTCTGGGCTCACGTAAGTCGCTCTACCATGTCCACACAATGACAATGCATTTCTCAGGATGTGTCCCCATTGTTAAGTGATGCATGACTGGAAATGACAATTGAAGACACAAGGTCTGTTGCTCTCATGAACAGTCCAGGGCTTGAGTACCATGAGACAGGGCTGGAAAGCAGGCAAGGACCCTGGTCCTGGCCCTGGCCCCTCATATAGAGCTGGACCCTCTTGCTACAGGTTCTGCTGGAGGCTGGACTTTAATTTCAGCTTCCCTGCAGTGAGAACATGGGCGTGTGACACACACTGGCCAGTGGACTGATCAGAGGAACTCTGCTGGTTTCTAGAAGTGGTTTCCCCCCTTATTCCCCCATAAGAGAGACACATGCGGGAAGAAGCTTGCTCCCTCACTCTCTTCCTGCCTTAGAGCTGTGGTGCTGAAGAACATGATGCCACCTTGCAACCATGAGAGGAGGCCAGGAGAAGGGCTCCTAAATTCCTGACGTTGCCGGAGACCAGCTCCAGCCGGGTTCAGGGTACCCCAAAGGTGGAGACAGCATCGGCGACTGGGGGGAAGAAGAGAGAAAGAGAGAGAGAGAGAGAAAGAAAGAGACTGGACTCTGATCTAGTGCAGAAGCGATGTGTGTTATTGGGAATTACAACGGGTCTTTTATACACAAAGTCAAATGTGGGAGGGGCATCCGCCACCCACCAGAAACCTTAATCCATGAAAACTTTATCAATGATTGCCTTTAAACCCTTTTCATATGATAATCTTAAAATCCCATAACAAAGGATAACCTAATCTGTGACTGACATATTCTATAAACCTTTTTCATCCTAAGCTGATTGATTTATGCCAAGTTAAACAATTCTATAGAAGCTCAAGTATTTACTTTACAAACGAAAGTGACCCATCCCAGAATGTTTGGAATGTGGCCCAGTCCAAAGTTCACAGTGCGCTACCTGCAAGTAACCCAGCAGCATTCTTTCAACAAAATGGCTGTCTTCTAAAACTGTATTCTACAGTTTACACCTTCAGTAAATCCTAAGATCATGACCCAGAAGCCTGTGACCAATACTAAGGCTCTTAGATGTGACACGAGTTTGAATTATAAGTTGTGTGAAAGCCAAAACTGCAGTTTGTGGAAGAGTGGGAGCAATGAGCTTCTAAAGTTAGCTTGTGTTCGTCCCGGTCTCAGAGTTTTTATGTTTTGAGCTCACAGGAGCTTAATCTGGTTAGTGCTGAGTAGAAAGGGGGAGGAAATGGGATCAATAGCTCCCGAACGCATCCTAGTGGTCTCGGAGTTCAACGGCCCTTCCTGATCCCTAACGCTCAGTGGGCCTCTGTAGCCGGCTCCCAACATGACGTCCACATAGCACTGTGATGACCAGCCTGAACTTGCCTGTGGGGGGCTGGAATGGTGGCACCATGTGTCCTGTCTCAGGTGGCCCACATGCTGACCCACAGGCTTTCCAAGTCTGTGCTGCCACCAAGTTCTGTCTTGTGGCCCGTTCCTATTGGCGGGCTGGGTGGTGGCCTGTCTGCACCTGCAGATCCCAACTTTCTTCTCAACCCTCCACGCAGTCCTCCACCCACAACAGGCCTCTTGCTAGGTGGAAATATCACCCCGGCTCCTGGCGATCCTGGTCTTCCACCCTCTCCGTCTGCCCCACGTGCCCATTTTTTAATCACTTGTGAGGTTGAGAATGTTCCCATTCTATATTTTTGTGGAAAATTTTCTAAGTATTATCATTATTTTCCCTATTTGTTGGGAATGCCCATGAGACAACATGCACCCTCACATGCCCCCACTTATACATGTGTGTTTTCTTTGTTACTCATCACTCAATCCTGTTTTCCTGGTAGTGTGTCTTGGTCTCTGGGGAGAACACTCTGCTTTCCTGTTAGGTCACGCTGAGTAGACAGGGTGGCTCCTGGCCTGGGTGTCCCTGTATCCTCCACCACCACCAGCTCACACCTGAGCATGGGGCACAACTTGAGCCCGTGAGCTTCAATTCTGGGACCTTTATTTTATTTTAACTAAAGGAAAAGAAACTGACTCTTTTTGCTGGGATGGTAGAGTAGGCTGATGCAAGGCTGGAGCTTCTGGGGTTGTAGAGTTGGGCTAAGAAAAAGCCCAAACAGAAAAATGCCATGCAGGAAACAGAGGGAACTACAGGGACTGGCGACATGGTTTGAGCCCCTGGAAACTTTTGTCAAGTGATGCAGTCATGTGCCTTTTTTGCTCAGGCCTCGTTTGAATCTGATGCTTGTCACTTGAACTTGTGTCCCAGGGGCTCCTGATCAATAGAGTACCCATACAATGTACACGCTTCAGTGGCCTTTGGGTGTTGGGCACCACCCCATCTCACAATCCCAGGGCCTGGCATCATCCCCTCCTGCCCTTGAGTTCTCTTCCAGGTCTCACATATGTATGCTCCTTACAGGACCTCTCATGTCCTCAGCCGCAACCTGCAGCTGATGACTTCATCCATATGTCACTCGAGGGAGAGCTTCACACTGTCCAAGTTGCCGGGCCCCCACAATGACTGAATACATGTTTTAGTTCATTTGTGCTGCTACAATAGAATACTGGAGGCTGGCTAATTTATAAAAAAACAGAAACTTATTCCTCACGGTTCTGGAGGCTGGAAAAGCAAGCTGCTGGCAGGTTCGGTCTCTGGGGTGAGGGACTGCTTTCTGCTTCCTAGATGGCACCTTGTTGTTGCTGCATCCTCTGGAAGGGAGGGATACTGCATCCTCCCAGGACAGGTGAGCAAGTGGAAGGCTGGAGGAAGCCTCTTCCACAAGGGCCTTAATTCCACCTGCGAGGAGTCCCTCATGACCAGTCACCTCTCAAAGACCTCCTCCTTTCTTAACACCATCACATTAGCAGCTAAGTTTCAACACCTAGATTTTGGAGGGGACATATTCGGACCTCAACACTTGACTCTGTGATCTCAGGCACAAGGCAATTGTCCCAATGGGAAGGTAAATAGGCTCAGTGTGGAGCAGTGTGGAAATCCCCCAGGCCCACAAGAAGAAAAAGCTCATAGTTTATTACCCAAGCACCAACACCGTAATCAAAGTTGAAACAAGAAGTATAAAAATATTGACTCCATAAACAAAAAGCCAGGATTCAGAACCTGTGAGGACATCCATGGGAATTGTGTGGTAAACATTTTCAAGGCCTTGTGGAAACTTGCTAAAGTGAACATATGGTTAAGCCTTAAAAAAAAACTGTACAAAATGAAAAAAGTAAAATTTAATTATTGCCTCAAAAAGCCAAGAATATAAAATATGTGCTAAGAACTACTACATGGGCCTAAATTTCTGTCCACAGTGTTAGCAAATAATTCAAAGCAATTCTGGGTTTATTGGTAGATTAACTGTTTTCACTGAGGACAGCTGTCAACATTAGCATCAAGTCAATTCATGGTTGCTTCATTTAGGAGACAAAAATCCTTAGGAAATGTGTTGGTATAAAAGGGACAACTCAAAAGCCAGTCTATTATCTTTTTAAAGATGTGCTTGATGGTCGGTCTTTACTTTTTTAGAAGAAATAACTACAGAGATAGAAGTTTATCTACAGTGTTATCTGTTGGATTATTTCATGGGAGTCCAACACAATGGATGCTTTTGACTCAATGCAAGATGGTGCTTTGCGCAACCACAGCCTGAACAAGCCTGAGCTCCCCACTGACAGTTCAAAAATGAGCTCAGTCACCTCACCCAAGCTCCCGACACGACTCTCCAGGGAGTACTTGGGTGACCCTGTCATTGTCCTGATCTATTTCCACTAGACTTTATGGTTATAGTTCAGAATTGCAAGGAAAAAAGAAACGACGGGATGGGAAACTTGCAGTCTTGCAAGACATAGCACCCAACTGCAGCATGTGGACCTTGATCAAAGACACACGTTTTAAAATAAATGTATGACCCTTATGAAATGATTGGAGATTTTAACAACGACTGAATATTTGGTGATATCAGAGCACTGCTGTTGATATTTTAAGGTATGGTAATGGTATTGTGGCTAGGGTTAAACAAGGGCACTTTTGGGAGCTGTAAGGAATGTTACAGATGAAGGAATGGGAGGCCTGGGGTCGCTGCGGAATGGGCAGAGCCAGGAGTGGATAGTGGTATGAGGTTGACAGATCTGTGTGACTGAGCGTTGCTGAAGTCAGGGATTGAGGGGGAGTTTGCTGTGCTCTTCTCTCTATGTTAGTATTTGTTTGAAATTTCCCCCAGTAAAAAGTTAGGCACTCTGTTTAAGTTGTCTGGCAGTATTTGGGGTAAGATTCGTCCCAGCATTGTCTTTTAGGGAGCAGGGATATCAGGCCAGGCCTTTCCTTCCAGTGTGTCCTCTGCTGTGAGTGCTCCTCAGGCCTCCTCTGCCTTCGTGTCCTCCTGTTCCCTTGTTATCCCCTTGCCCAGCGGTGCTCACAGCCATGCTGACAGATCTCAGATCTGAGTCTTCTCTTATGTGGTCAAGTGTACCCATGTATTCTGGACGAGGTGGTCCCACAGCCCTGAAGACTCTCCTGAGCTCACATCGCCCTCCCCACACCTGGTCCTCTTTCTGAATCATGCTCTCAGCAGCTGCAGAGAACCATGTGCATTTTTTCACTTGGCTCCTGCCTGTAATTCTAGTTTCTACACTAAGGAATTGACAGTCTCTTATCGTATAGTTATTCATTTCCTGAGTGAATTGTGTACTGAGTGTCTGTCATCAGGCATGCCATTATACTGGAATTGTATGCCTGACTGCCTGACATGGTGCTTGGCTAGAATTTGCTGTTAGAGGTCTCTTATTGACCGAATCTTCCTTTTTCCTTAATGGAACATTTCAAAGATGCAAGGAAGAAAAGATAGAAGACTAACAAATAGTGATCTGCGTACTCACCACGCAACTTAAATGGAATTTTAGAGACAATTCAAGCCCCTCATACCCTTCCCAATTCCCTTCCTCGCCTTCCTTTCCCAAAAATAATTGTGGCCATCAATGTGATGCTTATCATTCCAATGAACATACTTATAGTTTTAGTACAGTGGAGTGTTCTTTTGGGTGTTTCAAACTTCATATAAAAGTCATCACACTGTATTCTTTACAGCTTTTTGGGCATAAGGTTGTTTTGGAGATTTATTCATGTTGGTACATGAGACTAGTTAATTCATTTTCGCTGCTGAACAGAATTCAATTGTTTAGATTTATCCATTCTTTTGTTGATGAATGTTTAGGTTGTATCCATTTTTTTCTCCATTATAAAGAGTGCTCCAATGAGTATTTCTTCCTGTTCACCTGTGGAAGTGGAATTTTTGAATAATTTCACTAGATGCTACCAATTTATAAACACATAATCCCAGATGCAACTAAGACAGTTCTTGTTGCTTCACATTCTTGCCAACATTTGACACTGTTGGACTTTTATTTTATTTTATTTTATTTTTGAGCCAGAGTCTCACTTTGTTGCCTAGGTTGGAGTGCTGTGGCACAATCATGGCACACTGCACCCTTGACTTCTTGAGCTCAGGAGATCCTCGAAATCCTTGGCTGGGACTACTGGTGCCTGCTACCATGACTGGCTAATTTTTTAATTTTTAATTTTTTTTTAGAGATGAGGTTTTACTATGCTGCCCAGGTTGATCTTGAACTCCTAGGTTCAAGTAATCCTCCTGTCTCAGCCTCCCAAAGTGCTGGGATTACAGGCATGAACCACTGCTCCCAGCCAAGACTTTTAAATTATTTGCTCATCTAATGGGTATGAACTCATTGAGACTTAAAACTGCATTTCTCTGATGACTACTGAGATCAAGCATCTTTTTTGAGAGACATTCCTTACCAGATGTCAAGACTTATTGTAAAATAGTAGTCACTAAGGCAATACAGCACTAGTAAGGAGACAGAGAAGTTGATTAGCAGAATAGAATAGGGGCGTCAGGAGCAGATTCACGCATATAGCTGCCTTGTTCTTCTTCTTCATAATTGTATTGATTATTCTTTGCTTCTACATACATTTTGGAATCAGGCTGTTAAGTTTCATGAAAAACTCTGTTGGTGTTTTTACTAGAATTACATTGAATTAATAGATCGATTTGGGAATATTGAAATGTTTAAAACATTTACTTTGCTCATCCATTAAGATGGTATATCTCTGTTTATTGAGAACTCCTTTGTAATGCCTTTTAGTAAAGTTTTATAATTTTTTCCGAACAGATTTTGTGCAAGCTTTGTTGAATTTATTCATCTGTACATGCTAGTTTGGGTTGGTATGGAAAATGATGTCTTTTCTCTTTAAATTATATTTTTCTGAGCTGGGCATGGTGGCTCACACCTGTAATCCTTAACACTTTAGGAGGCAAAGGCAAGAGGATTTCCTGAACCCAGGGATTCAAGACCAGCCTGAGCAACATGGTGAGACCTCGTCTCTACAATAAATCAAAAAGTCAGCCCAGTATGGTGGCTCATGCCTGTGGCTTCAGCTACTTGGTAGGCTGAGGTAGAAGGATGGCCTCAGTCCAGCAGGTCAAGGCTGCGGTGGCCAGGAGAGTGCCACTGCACTCCAGACTGGGTGACAGTGAGACTCTGACTTAAAAAAAAAATTATATTTTTAAATTTCATCAGTATAGTCACATAGGATTTGCCAGCTGTGGCCTGTGGGCAGATCGAGGTGAATGCAAATCAGGTGTCACTTGGCACAGCCTCACCAATCTGTGCACCTATTGTCTATAGCCACTTTGGCTCTACAATGGCAGAGTTGAAGAGTTAACAGAGACCATGCAGCCTGCAAAATCCAAGACATTTACTCTTTAGCTCTTTATAGAAAAAACATGTAGGCCCTGGTATGGAGCAGCATGAATTTTTGTGTCTGTACCTGCCATCCAGCAACCTGGTTGGGCTGTCTTATCATGCTAAAGATATGTAGGGCAATTCTCTTGGATTGCTTAAGTAAATTCATCTGTTATCTATGATTAATGGTACTTTCGTTTTTTCCTTTCCAGACTTTATGCTAGCTTGGTTCTTTCAAACAATGCTGAGTAGAAGTGGGAGAACTGGCCACTTTGTTCCTGACTTCAAGGAAAACACTTTTAACCTTCACCATCAAGTAACAGGGTTGCTTTGCATCTTTGGTAAACACCATATATCACATCAAGGAAGTGCTCTTCCTCTTTTCTATGCTTAGCCTTACGAGTTGCTTTTAGCCATTGATGGGTACTTAATTTATAAAACGCTTTTCTGATAGCTATTAAGCACCTACTGAACTGTGAGCTTTTCTTTTGACTCTTTGACCATCGGGTATTATGGCGTGAGACATCATTAGAACAAATATAATCCAAATACATTTTTCTTCCTGTTTTCTGACTTCCTTTTCTTCTATCCTTTGACAATGAGACCTCTATTCTTTTTAAACCAGATGAAGTTATCAAATTAAGATGAGGTCCTTGACAATGATAAAATTGGATGCTTCTGACTGTGTCTGAGCTGAGCCTGATACATGATGTGAGCTTACAGCCCACTGCAGGAAAGTTTGCCCTTTCCTTCCTGTGTCCAGAGGCAAGCTGAGAGAGAGAGCAAGGGATGAGGGCACAGCACACTGCCAGCCTCCGCCAAGGCCTGGCCATAGTGTGAATTCCCTGGAGGGAGGCTTGGTGTCCACATCTCTGCGTGGAACAGTCTGGCATTCGCAAGGCTAGTTTGTGGGCCAAGAGTGTCCCTTGGCACAGCACAAGTCTTCCAGGCATGGCAGCACTGAGGACCATGTAACAGGCAGAATACGGTCTCTCTGAGTGTCAGCAGTACACTGGCCAGACAGTGGGCTGGCAGAAGGTTGCAGAATCTCAGCAGACTCAGAACAGACCCGGCAAAGTCTGAGGGAGGCAGCACCGGGGTGTGCTGGTTATTCCTGGGCACTTGTAAGGTATCTGGGACTCCCAGCATCTCTTGGGGTCTGGAATGGGCGTGGGGAGCACAAGCCAGGAATATATCTGGGTTTAATGCCAATGTTACCTCAGGTTCTTGGGGTTTGAGGAACAGGGGTCTATACCGCCGCCTGCAGGATTCCAAGTGCTTGTTCACTTAGAGTTTTCACATGTCAACAAGAACCATTACAGACCTTTGGATGATCCTAAGGATGTTGCAGTGCCCTACCTAGTGGGTTTGAGAGTGGTGGCATGTTTTTTACCATGGGCCATGCACAGCATTTACGCAGCAGAGAAATAGTAAATATAGAACACGCAGGCACGTTTTGGGATTCTTTTGCTTTGCTCTTGATTTCCTCGCAAATGCCACATCCAGCTCCCCAAGTGTCAAACAGTGAATCTTGATTCTTTCCTGTGTCTACACATGTGGAGGGTGCTTCCTTGTGGGTTCCATCATCATGGTTGACAGCTACATGTTTTTCAGGCTTAATGGAAAAGACCCAGCTGTATCTTTTTGTCTCTGAATGTCATTAACTAATTTTCAAGTATTCAATGAAACCACAGATAGACTAGGCCAAGTACTTCTTCCCCCTGAGCTTTGGAAAATATGCACATCTGAAGAAATGTATTGCATATGTTTCTCGTTCTTTTATCACTAAGTGTTCCAAATCTTGCATTACAGGAGTTATAGTCTGTCCGAAGAGCTATGGAACCATTTTTGAAAATGTTCTCCTACAAAAACAGGAAGTCACAATATACCAAATATTAAGTAACTTTGAATGTGAGAGAAGTTGGATTAGGTTTAAAACTTTTGAATTGATACATTTGAGTTGGTTCTGAATCAGAGTGTTGATTAATTCCCTACTTTCTTTTAAAATCTTTTTCTTGATCTTTTTCTTTTTTGAGACAAAGTCTTGCTATGTTGCCCAGCCTGCTCTCAAACTCCTGGCCTCAAGCGGTCCTTCTGCTTCGGCCTTCCAAAGTATTATAGGTGTGAGGCACCCAGCCTGGCTGCTAGTTCCCTAGTTTCTGATAATTTTTCCTCCTCTGTGCTTGTGTGTGTGTATGGATACACTGCACACTTCTTGTGCACTTTAAAGCACAGTGGTGAGAAGAAGAAATTTCTGTGTTTTGATTACATTGGATTTGGGGAGGAAAGAAAAGCCTTCTTGTGGCTGTAAGGTGGGGAATTCAAAATGCATGATATTTAATCTTCTATGAGCAGTTTGATTTATGTCCTGTTCTCTGTCACTTATGAAAGCTGCGAAAATGGGGACATTTATACTTAATAATTAACCTTAAAGATGTATTTCATAGAATACTTAACATATTATTGAAATGGGTGCTTTGCAAAGATAACAAAAAGTGTGCTAGTGTATGCTTTAGTCTTTTGTATGGCTGTAACAGAATAGTGGAGACTGGGTATTCTGTAAACAACAGAGATTTACTTCTCCCAGTCCTGGAGGCTGGGAAGTCCAAGATGGAGGTGCCAGTGTTTGACGTCTGGCGAGAGGCTTCTTGCTGGGTCCTCACGGGGCAGAAGGGGCAAACACTGTGTCCGCACATAGTAGAAGCGGAAGGGCAAGCACAGTCCTAAAGCAGCTCCCTCCAGCCCTTTTTATAAGGCACTAATTCAGAGCCCTTATGACTTGATCACTTTCCCAAAGGCCTTACCTCTTAATACCACTATAGTGGGAATTATACTTCCAGATGGATTTTGGAGCAGACACAGTCAAACCAAAGAAGTTATGTTGTAGACTGAGTTCACAATTTTTTTTTTTTTGGTTGAGGGTCAGGAGGGAGACTTGGAAATGTTTCAGGACCTGAAAACGGCAAAAACCTGACATAACTGTTTTGTTCTGTATTTCCTTAATGGATGAAACTGTTCAAGAAGATTTACAGAGAGCAGCTGACTTTTGGAGTTTGCAGAAGGTACAAGCCTTTAACAATGTCCTATACATTGGAAGAGATAACTTATGTTCAATTAATACATTTTTTTTAGTTGGAGTCTCACTCTGTTGCCCAGGCTGGAGTGCAGTGGCACACTCATGGCCACCCCAGCGTTCACCTGCTGGGTTCCGGCAATCCATCCACCGCAGCCTTCCAAGTAGCCAGAACTACGGGTGCACTCTACCACATCTGGCTAAGTTTTTGATTTATTGTAGAGATGAGGTCTTGCCAAGTTGTCCAGGCTGTTCTCAAATCCGTAGGCTCAGGCCATCCTCTCACTTCGACCTCCCAAAGTGCTAGGATTACAGGCTTGAGCCACCACACCTGGCAGGACAGTCAATAAAAATTTAACTGATAGTGTGTTATGTGATTAGGCACTGTGGATGGTTGGGATAGAAAGGTGAATTTGAAATGAACCTTGCCTTCAAGGAGTCTATAGTCGAGTGAGAGATAAACAAATCATCCCTGTTTAAAGTGAGATGTCCAATGATGAGAGCTTACATCAGATGCAGACACTGTACAAAGGAGGGTGGGATTACCTGTGTCTGGAGTGAGGGAGGGGTAGTACAGGAATTTATAGTGCTTGGCACATGGCAGTGACTCAGTAAATGTTAGCTCCTCCTCCCTTTCCTTCAGATATAATGTGCTGCCCTTTACATACGAAGATGAGGAGACTCCAGTGCCATAGCATCAAGGGGACATGCATGTAGAATTCTTTCCTTGTGGAGTGGTGAGTTTAGCACCAATTTCTCTGTATTTAGACATGTTTGACACTTCTGGGAACTGGTGACCAATATTTACAATTTTTAAAAACCCGTCTAACAGGCAAGCTGTGAACAAAAACGGACCCACAAATTAATACTCATTGCAAACCTGGCCCTTACATGAGTGTACCAGTCACTTTTGCTGAAGGGTCTCGGCCAGGTGTCTATCTTTGTTTCATTTCAGCAGAATGGCAGCCTTCCAGATGTCTAGAAGTGGCACTTCTTAAATTTTTTCTAAGCCCTCCCAGATGGTAGGGGGGTGAAGCCATGGTCTCAGAGCCCTGGAGTGGGAAGGTCTGGTGGGAGAGGGGTGGGGGAGGCCAAGTTGCGTGGGCCGTGAGTGTGAAGGTGGGATGGAAGTGACTGTGTAGAATAGGCCCTGGGGTGCAGATGGCATGGGGGAGACCATGTAGAGCAAACCAGAGGTGTGGGGTGGGAGGAGGGAGACCCTGGAGTGGTCTGTGGGGGTAGGAGTGGGGTGGCAGGAGACCCTGTGGAGTAGGCCTTGGGGGTCGGGTGGAGAAAGACCCTGTGGTGTAGGTCATGGGGGTGGGGAGTGGAGGGGGACTATGTGAAGTGGGCTATGGAACTAGGGGTGGGGTGGAGGG